>NW_027523274.1:0-53324 GCF_052094955.1 Ictidomys tridecemlineatus
CTCCTATGGGGATACATGTATTTGGAAATCTAAATCAAACACGGTTTGTGCTAGCTCTTTGAAACTTGACACAATAAAGCAGTTTCCAGTTCTATCTCTATGGTTTGTTTGCTGTTGATGTAGCCCTAAGCAGAGACTGGCGAACATTACTTTCATGAAAAGGGGTTGCCAAGCTTCCAAAAAACTACGTGTTGCCTGAAATCTCAGCAAACATTTTTTCACCCAATCTTGACGATTCTTTCAGGTAATGATCAGTATACTAAAACCTCTTGGCTCACCAAATTTCGTTCTTCTAGGTTAAACCGTTCATTTGCAGTTACCGGTTTCATTTTTAGGTTTCACTCTGTTTTCTCCTATAGGGATACATGTATTTGGAACTCTAAATCAAACACGGTTTGTGTTAGCTCTTTGAAACTTGACACAATAAAGCACTTTCAAGTTCTATCTCTTTGGTTTGTTTGCTGTTGATGTAGCCCTAAGCAAAGACTGGCGAAAATCACTTTCATGGAAAGGGGTTGCCAAGCTTCCAAAAAACTACGAGTTGCCTGAAATCTCAGCAAACATTTTTTCACCCAATCTTGATGATTCTTTCAGGTAATGATCAGTACCCCAAAACCACTTGGCTCACCAAATTTCGTTTTTCTAGGTTAAACCGTTCATTCGCAGTAACCGGTTTCATTTTTAGTTTTCACTCTGTTTTCTCCAATAGGGTTACATGTATTTGGAACTCTAAATCAAACACGGTTTTTGCTAGCTCTTTGAAACTTGACACAGTAAAGCAGTTTCAAGTTCTATCTCTGTGGTTTGTTTGCTGTTGATGTAGCCCTAAGCAGAGACTGGCGAACATGACTTTCATGGAAAGGGGTTTTCGCGAAGCTTCCAAAAAACTACGAGTTGCCTGAAATCTCAGCAAACATTTTTTCACCCAATCTTGATGATTCTTTCAGGTAATGATCAGTATACCAAAACCACTTGGCTCACCAAATTTCGTTCTTCTAGGTTAAACCGTTCCTTTACAGTAACCGGTTTCATTTTTAGGTTTCACTCTGTTTTCTCCTATAGGGATACATGTATTTGGAACTCTAAATCGAACACGGTTTGTGCTAGCTCTTTGAAACTTGACACAATAAAGCAGTTTCCAGTTCTATCTCTATGGTTTGTTTGCTGTTGATGTAGCCATAAGCAGAGACTGGCGAACATGACTTTCATGGAAAGGGGTTGCCAAGCTTCCAAAAAACTACGAGTTGCCTGAAATCTCAGCAAACATTTTATCACCCAATCTTGATGATTCATTCAGGTAATGATCAGTATACGAAAACCACTTGGCTCACCAAATTTCGTTCTTCTAGGTTAAACCGTTCGTTTGCAGTAACCGGTTTCATTTTTAGGTTTCACTCTGTTTTCTCCTATAGGGATACATGTATTTGGAACTCTAAATCAAACACGGTTTGTGCTAGCTCTATGAAACTTGACACAGTAAAGCAGTTTCAAGTTCTATCTCTATGGTTTCTTTGCTGTTGATGTAGCCCTAAGCAGAGACTGGCGAACATGACTTTCATGGAAAGGGGTTTTCGCGAAGCTTCCAAAAAACTACGAGTTGCCTGAAATCTCAGCAAACATTTTTTCACCCAATCTTGATGATTCTTTCAGGTAATGATCAGTATACCAAAACCACTTGGCTCATCAAATTTCGTTCTTCTAGGTTAAACCGTTCATTTGACGTAACCGGTTTCATTTTTAGGTTTCACTCTCTTTTCTCCTATAGGGATATATGTATTTGGAACTCTAAATCAAACACGGTTTGTGCTAGATTTTGAAACTTGACACAATAAAGCAGTTTCAAGTTGTATCTCTATGGTTTGTTTGTTGTTGATGTAGCCCTAAGCAGAGATTGGCGAAAATCACTTTTATTTAAAGGGGTTGCCAAGCTTCCAAAAAACTACGAGTTGCCTGAAATATCAGCACACATTTTTTCACCTAATCTTGATGATTCTTTCAGGTAATGATCAGTACACCAAAACCACTTTTCTCACCCAATTTCGTTCTTCTAGGTTAAACAGTTCGTTTGCAGTAACCGTTTTCATTTTTAGGTTTCACTCTGTTTTCTCCTATAGGGATACATGTATTTGGAACTCTAAATCAAACACGGTTTGTGCTAGCTCTTTGAAACATGACACAATAAAGCAGTTTCAAGTTCTATCTCTATGGTTTGTTTGCTGTTGATGTAGCCCTAAGCAGAGACTGGCGAAAATCACTTTCATTTACAGGGGTTGCCAAACTTCAAAAAACTACGAGTTGCCTGAAATCTCAGCACACATTTTATCACCCAATCTTGATGATTCTTTCAGGTAATGATCAGTACACCAAAACCACTTGGCTCACCAAATTTCGTTCTTCTAGGTTAAACCGTTCGTTTGCAGTAACCGGTTTCATTTTTAGGTTTCACTCTATTTTCTCCTATAGGGATACATGTATTTGGAACTCTAAATCAAACACGGTTTGTGCTAGATTTTGAAACTTGACACAATAAAGCAGTTTCAAGTTCTATCTCTATGGTTTCTTTGCTGTTGATGTAGCCCTAAGCAGAGACTGGCGAAAATGACTTTCATGGAAAGGGGTTGCCAAGCTTCCAAAAAACTACGAGTTGCCTGAAATCTCAGCAAACATTTTTTCACCCAATCTTGATGATTCTTTCAGGTAATGATCAGTATACCAAAACCACTTGGCTCATCAAATTTCGTTCTTCTAGGTTAAACCGTTCATTTGAAGTAACCGGTTTCATTTTTAGGTTTCACTCTCTTTTCTCCTATAGGGATACATGTATTTGGAACTCTAAATCAAACATGGTTTGTGCTAGATTTTGAAACTTGACACAATAAAGCAGTTTCAAGTTCTATCTCTATGGTTTGTTTGTTGTTGATGTAGCCCTAAGCAGAGACTGGCGAAAATCACTTTTATTTAAAGGGGTTGCCAAGCTTCCAAAAAACTACGAGTTGCCTGAAATATCAGCACACATTTTTTCACCCAATCTTGATGATTCTTTCAGGTAATGATCAGTACACCAAAACCACTTTTCTCACCCAATTTCGTTCTTCTAGGTTAAACCGTTCGTTTGCAGTAACCGTTTTCATTTTTAGGTTTCACTCTGTTTTCTCCTATAGGGATACATGTATTTGGAACTCTAAATCAAACACGGTTTGTGCTAGCTCTTTGAAACTTGACGCAATAAAGCAGTTTCAAGTTCTATCTCTATGGTTTGTTTGCTTTTGATGTAGCCCTAAGCAGAGACTGGCGAAAATCACTTTCATTTACAGGGGTTGCCAAACTTCAAAAAACTACGAGTTGCCTGAAATCTCAGCACACATTTTATCACCCAATCTTGATGATTCTTTCAGGTAATGATCAGTATACCAAAACCACTTGGCTCACCAAATTTCGTTCTTCTAGGTTAAACAGTTTGTTTGCAGTAACCGGTTACATTTTTAGGTTTCACTCTGTTTTCTCCTATAGGGACACATGTATTTGGAACTCTAAATCAAACACGGTTTGTGCTAGCTCTTTGAAACTTGACACAATAAAGCAGTTTCAAGTTCTATCTCTATGGTTTCTTTGCTGTTGATGTAGGCCTAAGCAGAGACTGGTGAACATGACTTTCATTGAAAGGGGTTGCCAAGGTTCCAAAAAACTACGAGTTGCCTGAAATCTCAGCAAACATTTTTTCACCCAATCTTGATGATTCTTTTAGGAAATGATCAGTACACCAAAACCACTTGGCTCACCAAATTTCGTTCTTCTGGGTTAAACCGTTCATTTGCAGTAACCGGTTTCATTTTTAGGTTTCACTCTGTTTTCTCCTATGGGGATACATGTATTTGGAAATCTAAATCAAACACGGTTTGTGCTAGCTCTTTGAAACTTGACACAATAAAGCAGTTTCCAGTTCTATCTCTATGGTTTGTTTGCTGTTGATGTAGCCCTAAGCAGAGACTGGCGAACATTACTTTCATGAAAAGGGGTTGCCAAGCTTCCAAAAAACTACGTGTTGCCTGAAATCTCAGCAAACATTTTTTCACCCAATCTTGACGATTCTTTCAGGTAATGATCAGTATACTAAAACCTCTTGGCTCACCAAATTTCGTTCTTCTAGGTTAAACCGTTCATTTGCAGTTACCGGTTTCATTTTTAGGTTTCACTCTGTTTTCTCCTATAGGGATACATGTATTTGGAACTCTAAATCAAACACGGTTTGTGTTAGCTCTTTGAAACTTGACACAATAAAGCACTTTCAAGTTCTATCTCTTTGGTTTGTTTGCTGTTGATGTAGCCCTAAGCAAAGACTGGCGAAAATCACTTTCATGGAAAGGGGTTGCCAAGCTTCCAAAAAACTACGAGTTGCCTGAAATCTCAGCAAACATTTTTTCACCCAATCTTGATGATTCTTTCAGGTAATGATCAGTACCCCAAAACCACTTGGCTCACCAAATTTCGTTTTTCTAGGTTAAACCGTTCATTCGCAGTAACCGGTTTCATTTTTAGTTTTCACTCTGTTTTCTCCAATAGGGTTACATGTATTTGGAACTCTAAATCAAACACGGTTTTTGCTAGCTCTTTGAAACTTGACACAGTAAAGCAGTTTCAAGTTCTATCTCTGTGGTTTGTTTGCTGTTGATGTAGCCCTAAGCAGAGACTGGCGAACATGACTTTCATGGAAAGGGGTTTTCGCGAAGCTTCCAAAAAACTACGAGTTGCCTGAAATCTCAGCAAACATTTTTTCACCCAATCTTGATGATTCTTTCAGGTAATGATCAGTATACCAAAACCACTTGGCTCACCAAATTTCGTTCTTCTAGGTTAAACCGTTCCTTTACAGTAACCGGTTTCATTTTTAGGTTTCACTCTGTTTTCTCCTATAGGGATACATGTATTTGGAACTCTAAATCGAACACGGTTTGTGCTAGCTCTTTGAAACTTGACACAATAAAGCAGTTTCCAGTTCTATCTCTATGGTTTGTTTGCTGTTGATGTAGCCATAAGCAGAGACTGGCGAACATGACTTTCATGGAAAGGGGTTGCCAAGCTTCCAAAAAACTACGAGTTGCCTGAAATCTCAGCAAACATTTTATCACCCAATCTTGATGATTCATTCAGGTAATGATCAGTATACGAAAACCACTTGGCTCACCAAATTTCGTTCTTCTAGGTTAAACCGTTCGTTTGCAGTAACCGGTTTCATTTTTAGGTTTCACTCTGTTTTCTCCTATAGGGATACATGTATTTGGAACTCTAAATCAAACACGGTTTGTGCTAGCTCTATGAAACTTGACACAGTAAAGCAGTTTCAAGTTCTATCTCTATGGTTTCTTTGCTGTTGATGTAGCCCTAAGCAGAGACTGGCGAACATGACTTTCATGGAAAGGGGTTTTCGCGAAGCTTCCAAAAAACTACGAGTTGCCTGAAATCTCAGCAAACATTTTTTCACCCAATCTTGATGATTCTTTCAGGTAATGATCAGTATACCAAACCCACTTGGCTCATCAAATTTCGTTCTTCTAGGTTAAACCGTTCATTTGACGTAACCGGTTTCATTTTTAGGTTTCACTCTCTTTTCTCCTATAGGGATATATGTATTTGGAACTCTAAATCAAACACGGTTTGTGCTAGATTTTGAAACTTGACACAATAAAGCAGTTTCAAGTTGTATCTCTATGGTTTGTTTGTTGTTGATGTAGCCCTAAGCAGAGATTGGCGAAAATCACTTTTATTTAAAGGGGTTGCCAAGCTTCCAAAAAACTACGAGTTGCCTGAAATATCAGCACACATTTTTTCACCTAATCTTGATGATTCTTTCAGGTAATGATCAGTACACCAAAACCACTTTTCTCACCCAATTTCGTTCTTCTAGGTTAAACAGTTCGTTTGCAGTAACCGTTTTCATTTTTAGGTTTCACTCTGTTTTCTCCTATAGGGATACATGTATTTGGAACTCTAAATCAAACACGGTTTGTGCTAGCTCTTTGAAACATGACACAATAAAGCAGTTTCAAGTTCTATCTCTATGGTTTGTTTGCTGTTGATGTAGCCCTAAGCAGAGACTGGCGAAAATCACTTTCATTTACAGGGGTTGCCAAACTTCAAAAAACTACGAGTTGCCTGAAATCTCAGCACACATTTTATCACCCAATCTTGATGATTCTTTCAGGTAATGATCAGTACACCAAAACCACTTGGCTCACCAAATTTCGTTCTTCTAGGTTAAACCGTTCGTTTGCAGTAACCGGTTTCATTTTTAGGTTTCACTCTATTTTCTCCTATAGGGATACATGTATTTGGAACTCTAAATCAAACACGGTTTGTGCTAGATTTTGAAACTTGACACAATAAAGCAGTTTCAAGTTCTATCTCTATGGTTTCTTTGCTGTTGATGTAGCCCTAAGCAGAGACTGGCGAAAATGACTTTCATGGAAAGGGGTTGCCAAGCTTCCAAAAAACTACGAGTTGCCTGAAATCTCAGCAAACATTTTTTCACCCAATCTTGATGATTCTTTCAGGTAATGATCAGTATACCAAAACCACTTGGCTCATCAAATTTCGTTCTTCTAGGTTAAACCGTTCATTTGAAGTAACCGGTTTCATTTTTAGGTTTCACTCTCTTTTCTCCTATAGGGATACATGTATTTGGAACTCTAAATCAAACATGGTTTGTGCTAGATTTTGAAACTTGACACAATAAAGCAGTTTCAAGTTCTATCTCTATGGTTTGTTTGTTGTTGATGTAGCCCTAAGCAGAGACTGGCGAAAATCACTTTTATTTAAAGGGGTTGCCAAGCTTCCAAAAAACTACGAGTTGCCTGAAATATCAGCACACATTTTTTCACCCAATCTTGATGATTCTTTCAGGTAATGATCAGTACACCAAAACCACTTTTCTCACCCAATTTCGTTCTTCTAGGTTAAACCGTTCGTTTGCAGTAACCGTTTTCATTTTTAGGTTTCACTCTGTTTTCTCCTATAGGGATACATGTATTTGGAACTCTAAATCAAACACGGTTTGTGCTAGCTCTTTGAAACTTGACGCAATAAAGCAGTTTCAAGTTCTATCTCTATGGTTTGTTTGCTTTTGATGTAGCCCTAAGCAGAGACTGGCGAAAATCACTTTCATTTACAGGGGTTGCCAAACTTCAAAAAACTACGAGTTGCCTGAAATCTCAGCACACATTTTATCACCCAATCTTGATGATTCTTTCAGGTAATGATCAGTATACCAAAACCACTTGGCTCACCAAATTTCGTTCTTCTAGGTTAAACAGTTTGTTTGCAGTAACCGGTTACATTTTTAGGTTTCACTCTGTTTTTCTCCTATAGGGACACATGTATTTGGAACTCTAAATCAAACACGGTTTGTGCTAGCTCTTTGAAACTTGACACAATAAAGCAGTTTCAAGTTCTATCTCTATGGTTTCTTTGCTGTTGATGTAGGCCTAAGCAGAGACTGGTGAACATGACTTTCATTGAAAGGGGTTGCCAAGGTTCCAAAAAACTACGAGTTGCCTGAAATCTCAGCAAACATTTTTTCACCCAATCTTGATGATTCTTTTAGGAAATGATCAGTACACCAAAACCACTTGGCTCACCAAATTTCGTTCTTCTGGGTTAAACCGTTCATTTGCAGTAACCGGTTTCATTTTTAGGTTTCACTCTGTTTTCTCCTATGGGGATACATGTATTTGGAAATCTAAATCAAACACGGTTTGTGCTAGCTCTTTGAAACTTGACACAATAAAGCAGTTTCCAGTTCTATCTCTATGGTTTGTTTGCTGTTGATGTAGCCCTAAGCAGAGACTGGCGAACATTACTTTCATGAAAAGGGGTTGCCAAGCTTCCAAAAAACTACGTGTTGCCTGAAATCTCAGCAAACATTTTTTCACCCAATCTTGACGATTCTTTCAGGTAATGATCAGTATACTAAAACCTCTTGGCTCACCAAATTTCGTTCTTCTAGGTTAAACCGTTCATTTGCAGTTACCGGTTTCATTTTTAGGTTTCACTCTGTTTTCTCCTATAGGGATACATGTATTTGGAACTCTAAATCAAACACGGTTTGTGTTAGCTCTTTGAAACTTGACACAATAAAGCACTTTCAAGTTCTATCTCTTTGGTTTGTTTGCTGTTGATGTAGCCCTAAGCAAAGACTGGCGAAAATCACTTTCATGGAAAGGGGTTGCCAAGCTTCCAAAAAACTACGAGTTGCCTGAAATCTCAGCAAACATTTTTTCACCCAATCTTGATGATTCTTTCAGGTAATGATCAGTACCCCAAAACCACTTGGCTCACCAAATTTCGTTCTTCTAGGTTAAACCGTTCGTTTGCAGTAACCGGTTTCATTTTTAGGTTTCACTGTGTTTTCTCCTATAGGGATACATGTATTTAGAACTCTAAATCAAACACGGTTTGTGCTAGCTGTTTGAAACTTGACACAATAAAGCAGTTTCAAGTTCTATCTCTATGGTTTGTTTGCTGTTGATGTAGCCCTAAGCAGGGACTGGCGAAAATCACTTTCATTTACAGGGGTTGCCAAGCTTCCAAAAAACTACGAGTTGCCTGAAATCACAGCACATATTTTTTCACCCAATCTTGATGATTCTGTCAGGTAATGATCAGTACACCAAAACCACTTGGCTCACCAAATTTCGTTCTTCTAGGTTAAACCGTTCGTTTGCAGTAACCGGTTTCATTTTTAGGTTTCACTCTGTTTTCTCCTATAGGGATACATGTATTTGGAAGTCTAAATCAAACACGGTTTGTGCTAGCTCTTTGAAACTTGACACAATAAAGCAATTTCAAGTTCTATCTCTATGGTTTGTTTGCTGTTGATGTAGCCCTAAGCGAAGACTGGTGAAAATCACTTTAATGGAAAGGGGTTGCGAAGCCCAAAAAATTACGAGTTGCCTGAAATCTCAGCAAACATTTTGTCACCCAATCTTGATGATTCTTTCAGGTAATGATCAGTACACCAAAACCACTTGGCTCAACAAATTTCGTTCTTCTAGGTTAAACCGTTCGCTTGCAGTAACCGGTTTCAGTTTTAGGTTTCACTCTTTTTTCTCCTATAGGGATACATGTATTTGGAACTCTAAATGAAACACGGTTTGTGCTAGGTCTTTGAAACTTGACACAATAAAGCAGTTTAAAGTTCTGTATCTATGGTTTCTTTGCTGTTGATATAGCCCTAAGCAGAGACTGGCGAAAATGACGTTCATGGAAAGGGGTTGCCAAGCTTTCAAAAAACTACGAGTTGCCTGAAATCTCAGCAAACATTTTTTCACCCAATCTTGATGATTCTTTCAGGTAATGATCAGTATACCAAAACCACTTGGCACATCAAATTTCGTTCTTCTAGGTTAAACCGTTCGTTTGAAGTAACCGGTTTCATTTTTAGGTTTCACTCTGTTTTCTCCTATAGGGATACATGTATTTGGAACTCTAAATCAAACACGGTTTGTGCTAGCTCTTTGAAACTTGACACAATAAAGCAGTTTCAAGTTCTATCTCTATGGTTTCTTTGCTGTTGATGTAGGCCTAAGCAGAGACTGGCGAACATGACTTTCATTGAAAGGGGTTGCCAAGGTTCCAAAAAACTACGAGTTGCCTGAAATCTCAGCAAACATTTTTTCACCCAATCTTGATGATTCTTTTAGGAAATGATCAGTACACCAAAACCACTTGGCTCACCAAATTTCGTTCTTCTAGGTTAAACCGTTCATTTGCAGTAACCGGTTTCATTTTTAGGTTTCACTCTGTTTTCTCCTATGGGGATACATGTATTTGGAAATCTAAATCAAACACGGTTTGTGCTAGCTCTTTGAAACTTGACACAATAAAGCAGTTTCCAGTTCTATCTCTATGGTTTGTTTGCTGTTGATGTAGCCCTAAGCAGAGACTGGCGAACATTACTTTCATGAAAAGGGGTTGCCAAGCTTCCAAAAAACTACGTGTTGCCTGAAATCTCAGCAAACATTTTTTCACCCAATCTTCATGATTCTTTCAGGTAATGATCAGTATACCAAAACCACTTGGCTCACCAAATTTCGTTCTTCTAGGTTAAACAGTTTGTTTGCAGTAACCGGTTTCATTTTTAGGTTTCACTCTGTTTTCTCCTATAGGGATACATGTATTTGGAACTCTAAATCAAACACGGTTTGTGCTAGCTCTTTGAAACTTGACACAATAAAGCAGTTTCAAGTTCTATTTCTATGGTTTGTTTGCTGTTGATGTAGCCCTAAGCAGAGACTGGCGAAAATCCCTTTCATGGAAAGGGGTTGCCATGCTTCCAAAAAACTACTAGTTGCCTGAAATCTCAGCAAACATTTTTTCACCCAATCTTGATGATTCTTTCAGGTAATGATCAGTACACCAAAACCACTTGGCTCACCAAATTTCGTTCTTCTAGGTTAAACCGTTTGTTTGCAGTAACCGGTTTCATTTTTAGGTTTCACTCTGTTTTCTCCTATAGGGAAACATGTATTTGGAATTCTAAATCAAACACGGTTTGTGCTAGCTCTTTGAAACTGGACAAAATAAAGCAGTTTCAAGTTCTATCTCTATGGTTTGTTTGCTGTTGATGTAGCCCTAAGCAAAGACTGGCGAAAATCACTTTCATGGAAAGGGGTTGACAAGCTTCCAAAAAAATACGAGTTGCCTGAAATCTCAACACACATTTTTTCACCCAATCTTGATGATTCTTTCAGGTAATGATCAGTACACCAAAACCACTTGGCTCACCAAATTTCGTTCTTCTAGGTTAAACCGTTCGTTTGCAGTAACCGGTTTCATTTTTAGGTTTCACTCTGTTTTCTCCTATAGGGATACATGTATTTGGAACTCTAAATGAAACACGGTTTGTGCTAGGTTTTTGAAACTTGACACAATAAAGCAGTTTAAAGTTCTGTCTCTATGGTTTTTTTGCTGTTTATATAGCCCTAAGGAGAGACTGGCGAAAATGACGTTTATGGAAAGGGGTTGCCAAGCTACCAAAAAACTACGAGTTGCCTGAAATCTCAGCAAACATTTTTTCAACCAATCTTGATGATTCGTTCAGGTAATGATCAGTACACCAAAACCACTTGGCTCACCAAATTTCGTTCTTCTAGGTTAAACCTTTCGTTTGCAGTAACCGGTTTCATTTTTAGGTTTCACTCTGTATTCTCCTATAGTGATACATGCATTTGGAACTCTAAATCAAACACGGTTTGTGCTAGCTCTTTGAAACTTGACACAATAAAGCAGTTTCGAGTTCTATCTCTATGGTTTGTTTGCTGTTGATGTAGCCCTAAGCAGAGACTGGCGAACATGACTTTCATGGAAAGGGGTTTTCGCGAAGCTTCCAAAAAATTACGAGTTTCCTGAAACCTCAGCAAACATTTTTTTAACCAATCTTGATGATTCTTTCAGGCAATGATCAGTACACTAAAACCACTTGGCTCACCAACTTTCGTTCTTCTAGGTTAAACCGTTCGTTTGCAATAACTGGTTTCATTTTTAGGTTTCACTCTGTTTTCTCCTATAGGGATACATGTATATGGAACTCTAAATCAAACACGGTTTGTGCTAGGTCTTTGAAACTTGACACAATAAAGGAGTTTCAAGTTCTATCTCTATGGTTTGTTTGCTGTTGATGTATCCCTAAGCAGAGACTGGCGAAAATCACTTTCATGGAAAGGGGTTGCCAAGCTTCCAAAAAACTACGAGTTGCCTGAAATCTCAGCAAACATTTTTTCACCCAATCTTGATGATTCTTTCAGGTAATGATCAGTACACCAAAACCACTTGGCTCACCAAATTTCGTTCTTCTAGGTTGAACCGTTCATTTGCAGTAACCGGTTTCATTTTTAGGTTTCACTCTGTTTTCTCCTATAGGGATACATGCATTTGGAACTCTAAATCAAACACGGTTTGTGCTAGCTCTTTGAAACTTGACACAATAAAGCAGTTTCAAGTTCTATCTCTATGGTTTGTTTGCTGTTGATGTAGGCCTAAGCAGAGACTGGCGAAAATGACTTTCATGGAAAGGGGATGCCAAGCTTCCAAAAAACTACGAGTTTCCTGAAATCTCAGCCAACATTTTTTCACCCTATCTTGATGATTCTTTCAGGTAATGATCAGTACACCAAAACCACTTGGCTCACCAAATTTCGTTCTTCTAGGTTAAACCGTTCGTTTGCAGTAACCGGTTTCATTTTTAGGTTTCACTCTGTTTTCTCCTATAGGGATACATGTATTTTTAACTCTAAATCAAACACGGTTTGTGCTAGCTCTTTGAAACTGGACAAAATAAAGCAGTTTCAAGTTCTCTCTCTATGGTTTGTTTTCTGTTGATGTAGCCCTAAGCAGAGACTGGCGAAAATCACTTTCATGGAAAGGGGTTGCCAAGCTTCCAAAAAACTACGAGTTGCCTGAAATCTCAGCAAACATTTTTTCACCCAATCTTGATGATTCTTTCAGGTAATGATCAGTACGCCGAAACCACTTGGCTCACCAAATTTCATTCTTCTAGGTTAAATCGTTCATTTGAAGTAACCGGTTTCATTTTTAGGTTTCACTCTGTTTTCTCCTATAGGGATACATGTATTTGGAACTCTAAATCAAACACGGTTTGTGTTAGCTCTTTGAAACTTGACACAATAAAGCAGTTTCAAGTTCTATCTCTATGGTTTGTTTGCTGTTGATGTAGCCCTAAGCAGAGAGTGGCGAAAATCACTATCATGGAAATGGGTTGCCAAGCTTCCAAAAAACTACGAGTTGCCTGAAATCTCAGCAAATATTTTTTCACCCAATCTTGATGATTCTTTCAGGTAATGATCAGTACACCAAAACCACTTGGCTCACCAAATTTCGTTTTTCTAGGTTAAATCGTTCCTTTACAGTAACCGGTTTCATTTTTAGGTTTCACTCTGTTTTCTCCGATAGAAATACATGTATTTGGAACTCTATATCATACCCGGTTTGTGCTAGGTCTTTGAAAATTGACACAATAAAGCAGTTTAAAGTTCTCTCTCTATGGTTTGTTTGCTGTTGATGTAGCCCTAAGCAGAGACTGGCGAACATTACTTTCATGAAAAGGGGTTGCCAAGCTTCCAAAAAACTACGTGTTGCCTGAAATCTCAGCAAACATTTTTTCACCCAATCTTCATGATTCTTTCAGGTAATGATCAGTATACCAAAACCACTTGGCTCACCAAATTTCGTTCTTCTAGGTTAAACAGTTTGTTTGCAGTAACCGGTTTCATTTTTAGGTTTCACTCTGTTTTCTCCTATAGGGATACATGTATTTGGAACTCTAAATCAAACACGGTTTGTGCTAGCTCTTTGAAACTTGACACAATAAAGCAGTTTCAAGTTCTATTTCTATGGTTTGTTTGCTGTTGATGTAGCCCTAAGCAGAGACTGGCGAAAATCCCTTTCATGGAAAGGGGTTGCCATGCTTCCAAAAAACTACTAGTTGCCTGAAATCTCAGCAAACATTTTTTCACCCAATCTTGTTGATTCTTTCAGGTAATGATCAGTACACCAAAACCACTTGGCTCACCAAGTTTCGTTCTTCTAGGTTAAACCGTTCGTTTGCAGTAACCGGTTGCATTTTTAGGTTTCACTCTGTTTTCTCCTATAGGGATACATGTATTTGGAACTCTAAATCAAACACGGTTTGTGCTAGCTCTTTGAAACTTGACACAATAAAGCAGTTTCAAGTTCTATCTCTATGGTTTGTTTGCTGTTGATGTAGCCCTAAGCAGAGACTGGCGAACCTGACTTTCATGGAAAGGGGTTGCTAAGCTTCCAAAAAACTACGAGTTGCCTGAAATCTCAGCCAACATTTTTTCACCCAATCTTGATGATTCTTTCAGGTAATGATCAGTACACCAAAACCACTTGGCTCACCAAATTTGGTCTTCTAGGTTAAACCGTTCGTTTGCAGTAACCGGTTTCATTTTTAGGTCTCACTCTCTTTTCTTCTATACGGATACATGTATTTAGAACTCTAAATCAAACACGGTTTGTGCTAGCTGTTTGAAACTTGACACAATAAAGCAGTTTCAAGTTCTATCTCTATGGTTTGTTTGCTGTTGATGTAGCCCTAAGCAGGGACTCGCAAAAATCACTTTCATTTACAGGGGTTGCCAAGCTTCCAAATAACTACGAGTTTCCTGAAATCTCAGCACACATTTTTTCACCCAATCTTGATGATTCTGTCAGGTAATTATCAGTACAGCAAAACCACTTGGCTCACCAAATTTCGTTCTTCTAGGTTAAACCGTTCGTTTGCAGTAACCGGTTTCATTGTTACCTTTCACTCTGTTTTCTACTATAAGGATACATGTATTTGGAACTCTAAATCAAACACGGTTTGTGCTAGCTCTTTGAAACTTGACACAATAAAGCAGTTTCAAGTTCTATCTCTATGGTTTGTTTGCTGTTTATGTAGCCCTAAGCAGAGACTGGCGAACATGACTTTGATGGAAAGTGGTTGCCAAGCTTCCAAAAAACTACGAGTTGCCTGAAATCTCAGCAAACATTTTTTCACCCAATCTTGATGATTCTTTCAGGTAATGATCAGTACACGAAAACCACTTGGCTCACCAAATTTCGTTCTTCTAGGTTAAAACGTTTGTTTGCAGTAACCGGTTTCATTTTTAGGTTTCACTCTGTTTTCTCCTATAGGGAAACATGTATTTGGAACTCTAAATCAAACACGGTTTGTGCTAGCTCTTTGAAACTGGACAAAATAAAGCAGTTTCAAGTTCTATCTCTATGGTTTGTTTGCTGTTGATGTAGCCCTAAGCAAAGACTGGCGAAAATCACTTTCATGGAAAGGGGTTGCCAAGCTTCCAAAAAAATACGAGTTGCCTGAAATCTCAACACACATTTTTTCACCCAATCTTGATGATTCTTTCAGGTAATGATCAGTACACCAAAACCACTTGGCTCACCAAATTTCGTTCTTCTAGGTTAAACCGTTCGTTTGCAGTAACCGGTTTCATTTTTAGGTTTCACTCTGTTTTCTCCTATAGGGATACATGTATTTGGAACTCTAAATGAAACACGGTTTGTGCTAGCTCTTTGAAACTTGACACAATAAAGCAGTTTCAAGTTCTATCTCTATGGTTTGTTTGCTGTTGATGTAGCCCTAAGCAGAGACTGGCGAACATGACTTTCATGGAAAGGGGTTTTCGCGAAGCTTCCAAAAAACTACGAGTTTCCTGAAACCTCAGCAAACATTTCTTCACCCAATCTTGATGATTCTTTCAGGCAATGATCAGTACACTAAAACCACTTGGCTCACCAACTTTCGTTCTTCTAGGTTAAACCGTTCGTTTGCAATAACTGGTTTCATTTTTAGGTTTCACTCTGTTTTCTCCTATAGGGATACATGTATATGGAACTCTAAATCAAACACGGTTTGTGCTAGGTCTTTGAAACTTGACACAATAAAGCAGTTTCAAGTTCTATCTCTATGGTTTGTTTGCTGTTGATGTATCCCTAAGCAGAGACTGGCGAAAATCACTTTCATGGAAAGGGGTTGCCAAGCTTCCAAAAAAACTACGAGTTGCCTGAAATCTCAGCAAACATTTTTTCACCCAATCTTGATGATTCTTTCAGGTAATGATCAGTACACCAAAACCACTTGGCTCACCAAATTTCGTTCTTCTAGGTTGAACCGTTCATTTGCAGTAACCGGTTTCATTTTTAGGTTTCACTCTGTTTTCTCCTATAGGGATACATGCATTTGGAACTGTAAATCAAACATGGTTTGTGCTAGCTCTTTGAAACTTGACACAATAAAGCAGTTTCAAGTTCTATCTCTATGGTTTGTTTGCTGTTGATGTAGGCCTAAGCAGAGACTGGCGAAAATGACTTTCATGGAAAGGGGTTGCCAAGCTTCCAAAAAACTACGAGTTTCCTGAAATCTCAGCCAACATTTTTTCACCCTATCTTGATGATTCTTTCAGGTAATGATCAGTACACCAAAACCACTTGGCTCACCAAATTTCGTTCTTCTAGGTTAAACCGTTCGTTTGCAGTAACCGGTTTCATTTTTAGGTTTCACTCTGTTTTCTCCTATAGGGATACATGTATTTTTAACTCTAAATCAAACACGGTTTGTGCCAGCTCCTTGAAACTGGACAAAATAAAGCAGTTTCAAGTTCTCTCTCTATGGTTTGTTTTCTGTTGATATAGCCCTAAGCAGAGACTGGCGAAAATCACTTTCATGGAAAGGGGTTGCCAAGCTTCCAAAAAACTACGAGTTGCCTGAAATCTCAGCAAACATTTTTTCACCCAATCTAGATGATTCTTTCAGGTAATGATCAGTACACCAAAACCACTTGGCTCACCAAATTTCGTTTTTCTTGGTTAAACCGTTCATTTACAGTAACCGGTTTCATTTTTAGGTTTCACTCTGTTTTCTCCTATAGGGGTACATGTATTTGGAACTCTAAATCAAATACGCTTTGTACTAGCTCTTTGAAACTTGACACAATAAAGCAGTTTCAAGTTCTATCTCTATGGTTTGTTTGCTGTTGATGTAGCCCTAAGCAGAGACTCGCGAAAATCACTTTCATGGAAAGGGGTTGCCAAGCTTCCAAAAAACTACGTGTTGCCTGAAATCTCAGCAAACATTTTTTCACCCAATCTTGATGATTCTTTCAGGTAATGATCAGTACGCCGAAACCACTTGGCTCACCAAATTTCATTCTTCTAGGTTAAATCGTTCATTTGAAGTAACCGGTTTCATTTTTAGGTTTCACTCTGTTTTCTCCTATAGGGATACATGTATTTGGAACTCTAAATCAAACACGGTTTGTGTTAGCTCTTTGAAACTTGACACAATAAAGCAGTTTCAAGTTCTATCTCTATGGTTTGTTTGCTTTTGATGTAGCCCTAAGCAGAGAGTGGCGAAAATCACTTTCATGGAAAGGGGTTGCCAAGCTTCCAAAAAACTACGAGTTGCCTGAAATCTCAGCAAATATTTTTTCACCCAATCTTGATGATTCTTTCAGGTAATGATCAGTACACCAAAACCACTTGGCTCACCAAATTTCGTTTTTCTAGGTTAAACCGTTCCTTTACAGTAACCGGTTTCATATTTAGGTTTCACTCTGTTTTCTCCGATAGAAATACATGTATTTGGAACTCTATATCAAACCCGGTTTGTGCTAGGTCTTTGAAACTTGACACAATAAAGCAGTTTAAAGTTCTCTCTCTATGGTTTGTTTGCTGTTGATATAGCCCTAAGCAGAGACTGGAGAAAATCACTTTCATGGAAAGGTGTTGCCAAGCTTTCAAAAAACTACGAGTTGCCTGAAATCTCAGCAAACATTTTTTCACCCAATCTTAATGATTCTTTCAGGTAATGATCAGTACGCCGAAACCACTTGGCTCACCAAATTTCATTCTTCGAGGTTAAATCGTTCATTTGACGTAACCGGTTTCATTTTTAGGTTTCACTCTGTTTTCTCCTATAGGGATACATGTATTTGGAACTCTAAATCAAACACGGTTTGTGTTAGCTCTTTGAAACTTGACACAATAAAGCAGTTTCAAGTTCTATCTCTATGGTTTGTTTGCTGTTGATGTAGCCCTAAGCAGAGAGTGGCGAAAATCACTTTCATGGAAAGGGGTTGCCAAGCTTCCAAAAAACTACGAGTTGCCTGAAATCTCAGCAAATATTTTTTCACCCAATCTTGATGATTCTTTCAGGTAATGATCAGTACACCAAAACCACTTGGCTCACCAAATTTCGTTTTTCTAGGTTAAACCGTTCCTTTACAGTAACCGGTTTCATATTTAGGTTTCACTCTGTTTTCTCCGATAGAAATACATGTATTTGGAACTCTATATCATACCCGGTTTGTGCTAGGTCTTTGAAACTTGACACAATAAAGCAGTTTAAAGTTCTCTCTCTATGGTTTGTTTGCTGTTGATATAGCCCTAAGCAGAGACTGGAGAAAATCACTTTCATGGAAAGGTGTTGCCAAGCTTTCAAAAAACTACGAGTTGCCTGAAATCTCAGCAAACATTTTTTCACCCAATCTTAATGATTCTTTCAGGTAATGATCAGTACGCCGAAACCACTTGGCTCACCAAATTTCATTCTTCGAGGTTAAATCGTTCATTTGACGTAACCGGTTTCATTTTTAGGTTTCACTCTGTTTTCTCCTATAGGGATACATGTATTTGGAACTCTAAATCAAACACGGTTTGTGTTAGCTCTTTGAAACTTGACACAATAAAGCAGTTTCAAGTTCTATCTCTATGGTTTGTTTGCTGCTGATGTAGCCCTAAGCAGAGACTGGCGCAAATCACTTTCATAAAAAGGGGTTGCTAAGCTTCCAAAAAACTACGAGTTGCCTGAAATCTCAGCAAACATTTTTTCACCCAATCTTGATGATTCTTTCAGGTAATGATCAGTACACCAAAACCAATTGGCTCACCAAATTTCGTTCTTCTAGGTTAAACCGTTCGTTTGCAGTAACCGGTTTCATTTTTAGGTTTCACTCTGTTTTCTCCGATAGGGATACATGTATTTGGAACTCTAAATCAAACACGATTTGTGTTAGCTCTTTGAAACGTGACACAATAAAGCAGTTTCAAGTTCTATCTCTATGGTTTGTTTGCTGTTGATGTAGCCCTAAGCAGAGACTGGCGATAATCACTTTCATGGAAAGGGGTTGCCAAGCTTCCAAAAAACTACGAGTTGCCTGAAATCTCAGCAAACATTTTTTCACCCAATCTTGATGATTCTTTCAGGTAATGATCAGTACACCAGAACCACTTGGCTCACCAAATTTCGTTTCTTCTAGGTTAAACCGTTCGTTTGCAGTAACCGTTTTCATTTTTAGGTTTCACTCTGTTTTCTCCTATAGGGATACATGTATTTGGAACTCTAAATCAAACACGGTTTGTGCTAGCTCTTTAAAACTTGACACAAAAAAGCAGTTTAACGTTCGGACTCTATGGTTTGTTTGCTGTTGATGTAGCCCTAAGCAGAGACTGGCGAAAATCACTTTCATTGAAAGGGGTTGCCAAGCTTCCAAAAAATACGAGTTGCCTGAAATCTCAGCAAACATTTTTTCACCCAATCTTGATGATTCTTTCAGGTAATGATCAGTACACGAAAACCATTGGCTTACCAAATTTCATTCTTCTAGGTTAAATCGTTCGTTTGCAGTAACCGTTTTCATTTTTAGGTTTCACTCTGTTTTCTCCTATAGGGATACATGTATTTGGAACTCTAAATCAAACACGGTTTGTGCTAGCTCTTTGAAACTTGACACAATAAAGCAGTTTCAAGTTCTGTCTCTATGGTTTTTTGCTGCTGATCTAGCCCGAAGCAGAGACTGGCGAAAATGACTTTCATGGAAAGGGGTTGCCAAGCTTCCAAAAAACTACGAGTTGCCTGAAATCTCAGCAAACATTTTTTCACACAATCTTGATGATTCTTTCAGGTAATGATCAGTACACCAAAACCACTTGGCTCACCAAATTTCGTTCTTCGAGGTTAAACCGTTCGTTGGCAGTAACCGTTTTCATTTTTAGGTTTCACTCTGTTTTCTCCTATAGGGATACATGTATTTGGTACTCTAAATCAAACACGGTTTGTCCTAGCTCTTTGAAACTTGACACGATAAAGCACTTTCAAGTTCTATCTCTATGGTTTGTTTGCTGTTGATGTAGCCCAAAGCAGAGACTGGCGAAAATGACTTTCATGGAAAGGGGTTGCCAAGCTTCCAAAAAACTACGAGTTGCCTGAAATCTCAGCAAACATTTTTTCACCCAAACTTGATGATTCTTTCAGGTAATGATCAGTACACGAAAACCACTTGGCTCACCAAATTTCGTTCTTCTAGGTTAAACCGTTCCTTTGCAGTAACCGGTTTTATTTTTAGGTTTCACTCTCTTTTCTCCTATGGGGATACATGTATTTGGAACTCTAAATCAAACACGGTTTGTGCTAGCTCTTTGAAACTTGACACAATAAAGCAGTTTCAAGTTCTGACTCTATGGTTTGTTTGCTGTTGATGTAGCCCTAAGCACAGACTGGCGAAAATCACTTTCATGGAAAGGGGTTGCCAAGCTTCCAAAAAACTACGAGTTGCCTGAAATCTCAGCAAACATTTTTTCACCCAATCTTGATGATTCATTCAGGTAATGATCAGTACACGAAAACCATTGGCTCACCAAATTTCGTTCTTCTAGGTTAAACCGTTCGTTTGCAGTAACCGGTTTCATTTTTAGGTTTCATTCTGTTTTCTCCTATAGGGATACATGTATTTTTAACACTAATTCAAACACGGTTTGTGCTAGCTCTTTGAAACTGGACAAAATAAAGCAGTTTCAAGTTCTCTCTCTATGGTTTGTTTTCTGTTGATGTAGCCCTAAGCAGAGACTGGCGAAAATCACTTTCATGGAAAGGGGTTGCCAAGCTTCCAAAAAACTACGAGTTCCCTGAAATCTCAGCAAACATTTTTTCACCCAATCTTGATGATTCTTTCAGGTAATGATCAGTACACGAAAACCACTTGGCTCACCAAATTTCGTTCTTCTAGGTTAAACCGTTCGCTTGCAGTAACCGGTTTTATTTTTAGGTTTCACTCTGTTTTCTCCTATGGGGATACATGTATTTGGAACTCTAAATCAAACACGGTTTGTGCTAGCTCTTTGAAACTTGACACAATAAAGCAGTTTCAAGTTCTGACTCTATGGATTGTTTGCTGTTGATGTAGCCCTAAGCACAGACTGGCGAAAATCACTTTCATGGAAAGGGGTTGCCAAGCTTCCAAAAAACTACGAGTTGCCTGAAATCTCAGCAAACATTTTTTCACCCAATCTTGATGATTCATTCAGGTAATGATCAGTACACGAAAATCATTGGCTCACCAAATTTCGTTCTTCTAGGTTAAATCGTTCGTTTGCAGTATCCGTTTTCATTTTTAGGTTTCACTCTGTTTTCTCCTATAGGAATACATGTATTTGGAACTCTAAATCAAACACGGTTTGTCCTAGCTCTTTGAAACTTGACACAATAAAGCAGTTTCAAGTTCTGTCTCTATGGTTTTTTGCTGCTGATCTAGCCCTAAGCAGAGACTGGCGAAAATCACTTTCATGGAAAGGGGTTGCCAAGCTTCCAAAAAACTACGAGTTGCCTGAAATAGCAGCAAACATTTTTTCACCCACTCTTGTAATTCTTTCAGGTAATGATCAGTATACCAAAACCACTTGGCTCACCAAATTTCGTTCTTCTAGGTGAAACCATTCGCTTGCAGTAACCGTTTTCATTTTTAGGTTTCACTCTGTTTTCTCCTATAGGGATACATGTATTTGGAACTCTAAATCAAACCCGGTTTGTGCTAGCTCTTTGAAACTTGACACAGTAAAGCAGTTTCAAGTTCTATCTCTATGGTTTGTTTGCTGTTGATGTAGCCCTAAGCAGAGACTGGCGAAAATCACTTTCATGGAAAGGGGTTGCCAAGCTTCCAAAAAACTACGAGTTCCCTGAAATCTCAGCAAACATTTTTTCACCCAATCTTGATGATTCTTTCAGGTAATGATGAGTACACGAAAACCACTAGGCTCAACAAGTTTCGTTCTTCTAGGTTAAACCGTTCGTTTGCAGTAACCGTTTTCATTTTTAGGTTTCACTCTGTTTTCTCCTAAAGGGATACATGTATTTGGAACTCTAAATCAAACACGGTTTGTGCTAGCTCTTTGAAACTTGACACAATAAAGCAGTTTCAAGTTCTTTCTCTATGGTTTGTTTGCTGTTGATGTAGCCCTAAGATAGACTGGCGAAAAAGACTTATATGGAAAGGGGTTGCCAAGCTTCCAAAAAACTAAGAGTTGCCTGAAATATCAGCAAACATTTTTTGACCCAATCTTGATGATTCTTTTAGGTAATGATGAGTACACCAAAACCACTTGGCTCACCAAATTTCGTTCTTCTAGGTTAAACCGTTCGTTTGCAGTAACCTTTTTCATTTTTAGGTTTCACTCTGTTTTCTCCTATAGGGATACATGTATTTGGAACTCTAAATCAAACACGGTTTGTGCTAGCTCTTTGAAACTTGACACAATAAAGCAGTTTCAAGTTCTATCTCTATGGTTTGTTTTCTGTTGATGTAGCCCTATGGAGAGACTGGCGAAAATCACTTTCATGGAAAGGGGTTGCCAAGCTTTCAAAAAACTACGAGTTGCCTGAAATCTCAGCAAACATTTTTTCACCCAATCTTGATGATTCTTTCAGGTAATGATGTGTACACCAAAACCACTTGGCTCACCAAATTTCGTTCTTCTAGGTTAAACCATTTTTTGCAGTAACCGGTTTCTTTTTAGGTTTCACTCTGTTTTCTCCTATAGGGATACATGTATTTGGAACTCTAAATCAAACACGGTTTGTGCTAGCTCTTTGAAACTTGACACAATAAAGCAGTTTCAATTCCTATCTCTATGGTTTGTTTGCTGTTGATGTAGCCCTAAGCAGAGACTGGCGAAAATCACTTTCATGGA
The DNA here is from genome assembly GCF_052094955.1 of Ictidomys tridecemlineatus. Lineage (NCBI taxonomy): Eukaryota > Metazoa > Chordata > Mammalia > Rodentia > Sciuridae > Ictidomys > Ictidomys tridecemlineatus. The sequence continues at coordinate 22,558 of NW_027523274.1, forward strand.
ATGGGGTTGCCAAGCTTCCAAAAAACTACGAGGTGCCTGAAATCTCAGCAAACATTTTTTGACCCAATCTTGATGATTCTTTTCGGTAATGATGAGTACACCAAAACCACTTGGCTCACCAAATTTCGTTCATCTAGGTTAAACCGTTCGTTTGCAGTAACCGTTTTCATTTTTAGGTTTCACTCTGTTTTCTCTATAGGGATACATGTATTTGGAACTCTAAATCAAACACGGTTTGTGCTAGCTCTTTGAAACTTGACACAATAAAGCAGTTTCAATTTCTATCTCTATGGTTTGTTTGCTGTTGATGTAGCCCTAAGCAGAGACTGGCGAAAATCACTTTCATGGAATGGGGTTGCCAAGCTTCCAAAAAACTACGAGTTGCCTGAAATCTCAGACACATTTTTTGACCCAAACTTTATGATTCTTTCAGGTAATGATCAGTACACCAAAACAACTAGGCTCACCAAGTTTCGTTCTTCTAGGTTAAACCGTTCGTTTGCAGTAACCGTTTTCATTTTTAGGTTTCACTCTGTTTTCTCCAATAGGGATACATGTATTTGGAACTCTAAATCAAACACTGTTTGTGCTCGCTCTTTGGAACTTGACACAATAACACAGTTTCAAGTTCTATCTCTATGGTTTTTTTGCTGTTGATGTAGACTTAAGCAGAGACTGGCGAAAATCACTTTCATAAAAAGGGGTTGCCAAGCTTCCAGAAAACTACGAGTTGCCTGAAATCTCAGCAAACATTTTTTCACCCAATCTTGATGATTCTTTCAGGTAATGATCAGTACACTGAAACCACTTGGCTCACCAAATTTCGTTCTTCTAGGTTCAACCGTTCGTTTGCAGTAACCTGTTTCATTTTTAGTTTTCACTCTGTTTTCTCCTATAGGGATACATGTATTTGGAACTCTAAATCAAACACGGTTTTGCTAGCTCTTTGAAACTTGACACAATTAAGCAGTTTCAAGTTCTATCTCTATGGTTTGTTTGCTGTTGATGTAGCCTTAAGCAGAGACTGGCGAAAATCACTTTCATGGAAAGGTGTTGCCAAGCTTCCAAAAAGCTACGAGTTGCCTGAAATCTCAGCAAACATTTTTTCACCCAATCTTGATGATTCTTTCAGGTAATGATCAGTACACCAAAACCACTTGGCTCTCTAAATTTCGGTCTTCTAGGTTAAACCGTTCGTTTGCAGTAACCGTTTTCATTTTTAGGTTTCACTCTGTTTTCTCCTATAGGGATACATGTATTTGGAACTCTAAATCAAACACGGTTTGTGCTAGGTCTTTGATACTTGACACAATAAAGCAGTTTCAAGTTCTATTTCTATGGTTTGTTTGCTGTTGATGTAGCCCTAAGCAGAGACTTGTGAAAATCACTTTCATGGAAAGGGGTTGCCAAGCTTCCAAAAAACTATGAGTTTCCTGAAATCTCAGCCAACATTTTTTCACCCAATCTTTATGATTCTTTCAGGTAATGATCAGTACACCAAAACCACTTGGCTCACCAAATTTCGTTCTTCTAGGTTAAACCGTTCGTTTGCAGTGACCGTTTTCATTTTTAGGTTTCACTCTGATTTCTCCTATAGGGATACATGTATTTGGAACACTAAATCAAACACGGTTTATGCTAGCTCTTTGAAACTTGACACAATAAAGCAGTTTCAAGTTCTATCTCTATGGTTTGTTTGCTGTTGATGTAGCCCTAAGCAGAGAGTGGCGAAAATCATTTTCATGAAAAGTGGTTGCCAAGCTTCCAAAAAACTACGAGTTGCCTGAAATCTCAGCTAACATTTTTTCACCCAATCTTGATGATTCTTCCAGGTAATGATCAGTACACCAAAACCACTTGGCTCACCAAATTTCGGTCTTCTAGGTTAAACCATTCTTATGTAGTAACCGTTTTCATTTTTAGGTTTCACTCTGTTTTCTCCTATAGGGATACATGTATTTGGAACTCTAAATCAAACACGGTTTGTGCTAGCTCTTTGAAACTTGACACAATAAACCAGTCTCAAGTTCTATCTCTATGGTTTGTTTGCTGTTGATATAGCCCTAAGCAGAGAGTGGCGAAATCACTTTCATGGAAAGGGGTTGCCAAGCTTCCAAAAAACTACGAGTTGCCTGAAATCTCAGCCAACATTTTTTCACCCAATGTTGATGATTCTTTCAGGTAATGATCAGTACAACAAAACCACTTGGCTCACCAAATTTCGTTCTTCTAGGTTAAAACGTTCGTTTGCAGTAACCGTTTTCATTTTTAGGTTTCACTCTGTTTTCTCCTATAGGGATACATGTATTTGGAACTCTAAATCAAACACGGTTTGTGCTAGCTCTTTGAAACTTGACACAATAAAGCAGTCTCAAGTTCTATCTCTATGGTTTGTTTGCTGTTGATGTAGCCCTAAGCAGAGAGTGGCGAAAATCACTTTCATGGAAAGGGGTTGCCAAGCTTCCAAAAAACTACGAGTTGCCTGAAATCTCAGCCAACATTTTTTCACCCAATCTTGATGAATCTTTCAGGTAATGATCAGTACACCAAAACCACTTGGCTCACCAAATTTCGTTCTTCTAGGTTAAAACGTTCGTTTGCAGTAACCGTTTTCAATTTTAGATTTCACTCTGTTTTCTCCTATAGGTATACATGTATTTGGAACTCTAAATGAAACACGGTTTGTGCTAGCACTTTGAAACTTGACACAATAAAGCAGTTTCAAGTTCTCTCTCTATGGTTTGTTTGCTGTTGATGTAGCCCTAAGCAGAGACTGGTGAAAATCACTTTCATGAAAAGGGGTTGCCAAGCTTCCAAAAAACTATGAGTTGCCTGAAATCTCAGCCAACATTTTTTCACCCAATCTTGATGATTCTCTCAGGTAATGATCAGTACACCAAAACCACTTGTCTCTCCTAATTTCGTTCTTCTAGGTTAAACCGTTGGTCTGCAGTAACCGTTTTCATTTTTAGGTTTCACTCTGTTTTCTCATATAGGGATACATGTATTTGGAACTCTAAATCAAACACGGTTTGTGCTAGCTCTTTGAAACTTGACACAATAAAGCAGTCTCAAGTTCTATCTCTATGGTTTGTTTGCTGTTGATGTAGCCCTAAGCAGAGACTGGCGAAAATCACTTTCATGAAAAGGGGTTGCCAAACTTCCAAAAAACTACGAGTTTCCTGAAATCTCAGCCAACATTTTTTCACCCAATGTTGATGATTCTTTCAGGTAATGATCAGTACACCAAAACCACTTGGCTCACCAAATTTCGTTTTTCTAGGTTAAAACGTTCGTTTGCAGTAACCGTTTTCATTTTTAGGTTTCACTCTGTTTTCTCCTATAGGGATACATGTATTTGGAACTCTTAATCAAACACGGTTTGTGCTAGCTCTTTGATACTTGACACAATAAAGCAGTTTCAAGTTCTATCTCTATGGTTTGTTTGCTGTTGATGTAGCCCTAAGCAGAGACTTGGGAAAATCACTTTCATGGAAAGGGGTTGCCAAGCTTCCAAAAAACTATGAGTTGCCTGAAATCTCAGCCAACATTTTTTCACCCAATCTTGATGATTCTTTCAGGTAATGATCAGTACACCAAAACCACTTGGCTCTCTAAATTTCGGTCTTCTAGGTTAAACCGTTCGTTTGCAGTAACCGTTTTCATTTGTAGGTTTCACTCTGTTTTCTCCTTTAGGGATACATGTATTTGGAAGTCTAAATCAAACACGGTTTGTGCTAGCTCTTTGAAACTTGACACAATAAACCATTCTCAAGTTCTATCTCTATGGTTTGTTTGCTGTTGATATAGCCCTAAGCAGAGAGTGGCGAAATCATTTTCATGGAAAGGGGTTGCCAAGCTTCCAAAAAACTACGAGTTGCCTGAAATCTCAGCCAACATTTTTTCACCCAATGTTGATGATTCTTTCAGGTAATGATCAGTACAGGAAAACCACTTGGCTCACCAAATTTCGTTCTTCTAGGTTAAAACGTTCGTTTGCAGTAACCGTTTTCATTTTTAGGTTTCACTCTGTTTTCTCCTATAGGGATACATGTATTTGGAACTCTAAATCAAACACGGTTTGTGCTAGCTTTTTGAAACTTGACACAATAAAGCAGTTTCAAGTTCTATCTTTATGGTTTGTTTGCTGTTGATGTAGCCCTAAGCAGAGACTGGTGAAAATCACTTTCATGGAAAGGGGTTGCCAAGCTTCCAAAAAACTATGAGTTGCCTGAAATCTCAGCCAACATTTTTTCACCCAATCTTGATGATTCTTTCAGGTAATGATCAGTACACCAAAACCACTTGGCTCTCTAAATTTCGGTCTTCTAGGTTAAACCGTTCGTTTGCAGTAACCGTTTTCATTTTTAGGTTTCACTCTGTTTTCTCCCATAGGGATACATGTATTTGGAACTCTAAATCAAACACGGTTTGTGCTAGCTCTTTGAAACTTGACACAATAAAGCAGTTTCAAGTTCTATCTCTATGGTTTGTTTGCTGTTGATGTAGCCCTAAGCAGAGACTGGCGAAAATCACTTTCATGGAAAGGGGTTGCCAAGCTTCCAAAAAACTACGAGTTGCCTGAAATCTCAGCCAACATTTTTTCACCCAATCTTGATGATTCCTTCAGGTAATGATCAGTACACCAAAACCACTTGGCTCACCAAATTTCGTTCTTCTAGGTTAAAATGTTCGTTTGCAGTAACCATTTTCATTTTTAGGTTTCACTCTGTTTTCTCCTATAGGGATACATGTATTTGGAACTCTAAATCAAACACGGTTTGTGCTAGCTTTTTGAAACTAGACACAATAAAGCAGTTTCAAGTTCTATCTCTATGGTTTGTTTGCTGTTGTTGTAGCCCTAAGCAGAGAGTGGCGAAAATCACTTTCATGAAAAGGGGTTGCCAAGCTTCAAAAAAACTACCAGTTGCCTGAAATCTCAGCCAAAATTTTTTCACCCAATCTTGAGGATTCTTTCAGGTAATGATCAGTACACCAAAACCACTTGGCTCACCAAATTTCGTTCCTTTAGGTTATACCGTTCGTTGGCAGTAACCGTTTTCATTTTTAGGTTTCACTCTGTTTTCTCCTATAGGGATACATGTATTTGGAACTCTAAATTAAACACGGTTTGTGCTAGCACTTTGAAACTTGACACAATAAACCAGTCTCAAGTTCTATCTCTATGGTTTGTTTGCTGTTGATGTAGCCCTAAGCAGAGACTGGTGAAAATCACTTTCATGGAAAGGGGTTGCCAAGCTTCCAAAAAACTACGAGTTGCCTGAAATCTCAGCCAACATTTTTTCACCCAATCTTGATGATTCTTTCAGGTAATGATCAGTACACCAAAACCACTTGGCTCTCCAAATTTCGTTCTTCTCGGTTAAACCGTTGGTTTGGAGTAACCGTTTTCATTTTTAGGTTTCACTCTGTTTTTTCCTAAAGGGATACGTGTATTTAGAACTCTAAATCAAACACGGTTTGTGCTAGCTCTTTGAAACTTGACACAATAAAGCAGTCTCAAGTTCTATCTCTATGGATTGTTTGCTGTTGATGTAGCCCTAAGCAGAGAGTGGCGAAAATCACTTTCATGGAAAGGGGTTGCCAAGCTTCCACAAAACTACAAGTTGCCTGAAATCTCAGCCAACATTTTTTCACCCAAACTTGATGATTCTTTCAGGTAATGATCAGTACACCAAAACCACTTGGCTCACCAAATTTCGTTCTTCTAGGTTACAACGTTCGTTTGCAGTAACCGTTTTCATTTTTAGGTTTCACTCTGTTTTCTCCTATGGGGATACATGTATTTGGAACTCTAAATCAAACACGGTTTGTGCTAGCTTTTTGAAACTTGACACAATAAAGCAGTTTCAAGATCTATCTCTGTGGTTTGTTTGCTGTTGATGTAGCCCTAAGAAGAGACTGGCGAAAATCACTTTCATGGAAAGTTGTTGCCAAGCTTCCAAAAAACTACGAGTTTCCTGAAATCTCAGCCAACATTTTTTCACCCAATCTTGATGATTCTTTCAGGTAATGATCAGTACACCAAAACCACTTGGCTCACCAAATTTCGTTCTTCTAGGTTAAACCATTCTTATGTAGTAACCGTTTTCATTTTTAGGTTTCACTCTGTTTTCTCCTATAGGGATACATGTATTTGGAACTCTAAATCAAACACGGTTTGTGCTAGCTCTTTGATACTTGACACAATAAAGCAGTTTCAAGTTCTATCTCTATGGTGTGTTTGCTGTTGATGTAGCCCTAAGCAGAGACTGGTGAAAATCACTTTCATGGAAAGGGGTTGCCAAGCTTCCAAAAAACTACAAGTTGCCTGAAATCTCAGCCAACATTTTTTCACCAAATCTTGATGATTCTTTCAGGTAATGATCAGTACACCAAAACCACTTGGCTCACCAAATTTCGTTCTTCTAGCTTAAACGGTTCGTTTGCAGTAACCGTTTTCATTTTTAGGTTTCACTCTGTTTTCTCCTATAGGGATACATGTATTTGGAACTCTAAATCAAACACGGTTTGTGCTAGCTCTTTGAAACTTGACACAATAAAGCAGTCTCAAGTTCTATCTCTATGGTTTGTTTGCTGTTGATGTAGCCCTAAGCAGAGAGTGGCGAAAATCACTTTCATGGAAAGGGGTTGCCAAGCTTCCAAAAAACTACGAGTTGCCTGAAATCTCAGCCAACATTTTTTCACCCAATCTTGATGAATCTTTCAGGTAATGATCAGTACACCAAAACCACTTGGCTCTCCAAATTTCGTTCTTCTAGGTTAAACCGTTGGTCTGCAGTAACCGTTTTCATTTTTAGGTTTCACTCTGTTTTCTCCTATAGGGATACATGTATTTGGAACTCTAAATCAAACACGGTTTGTGCTAGCTCTTTGAAACTTGACACAATAAAGCAGTCTCAAGTTCTATCTCTATGGTTTGTTTGCTGTTGATGTAGCCCTAAGCAGAGAGTGGCGAAAATCACTTTCATGGAAAGGGGTTGCCAAGCTTCCAAAAAACTATGAGTTGCCTGAAATCTCAGCCAACATTTTTTCACCCAATGTTGATGATTCTTTCAGGTAATGATCAGTACACCAAAACCACTTGGCTCACCAAATTTCGTTCTTCTAGGTTAAAACGTTCGTTTGCAGTAACCGTTTTCATTTTTAGGTTTCACTCTGTTTTCTCCTATAGGGATACATGTATTTGGAACTCTAAATCAAACACGGTTTGTGCTAGCTCTTTGATACTTGACACAATAAAGCAGTTTCAAGTTCTTTCTCTATGGTTTGTTTGCTGTTGATGTAGCCCTAAACAAAGACTGGTGAAAATCACTTTCATGGAAAGGGGTTGCCAAGCTTCCAAAAAACTACAAGTTGCCTGAAATCTCAGCCAACATTTTTTCACCCAATCTTGATGATTCTTTCAGGTAATGATCAGTACACCAAAACCACTTGGCTCTCCAAATTTCGTTCTTCTAGGTTAAACCGTTGGTCTGCAGTAACCGTTTTCATTTTTAGGTTTCACTCTGTTTTCTCCTATAGGGATACATGTATTTGGAACTCTAAATCAAACACGGTTTGTGCTAGCTCTTTGAAACTTGACACAATAAAGCAGTCTCAAGTTCTATCTCTATGGATTGTTTGCTGTTGATGTAGCCCTAAGCAGAGAGTGGCGAAAATCACTTTCATGGAAAGGGGTTGCCAAGCTTCCAAAAAACTACAAGTTGCCTGAAATCTCAGCCAACATTTTTTCACCCAAACTTGATGATTCTTTCAGGTAATGATCAGTACACCAAAACCACTTGGCTCACCAAATTTCGTTCTTCTAGGTTAAACCGTTCGTTGGCAGTAACCGTTTTCATTTTTAGGTTTTACTCTGTTTTCTCCTATAGGGATACATGTATTTGGAACTCTAAATCAAACAAGGTTTGTGCTAGCTTTTTGAAACTTGACACAATAAAGCAGTTTCAAGTTCTCTCTCTGTGGTTTGTTTGCTGTTGATGTAGCCCTAAGAAGAGACTGGCGAAAATCACTTTCATGGAAAGTTGTTGCCAAGCTTCCAAAAAACTACGAGTTTCCTGAAATCTCAGCCAACATTTTTTCACCCAATCTTGATGATTCTTTCAGGTAATGATCAGTACACCAAAACCACTTGGCTCACCAAATTTCGTTCTTCTAGGTTAAACCATTCTTATGTAGTAACCGTTTTCATTTTTAGGTTTCACTCTGTTTTCTCCTATAGGGATACATGTATTTGGAACTCTAAATCAAACACGGTTTGTGCTAGCTCTTTGATACTAGACACAATAAAGCAGTTTCAAGTTCTATCTCTATGGTTTGTTTGCTGTTGATGTAGCCCTAAGCAGAGACTGGTGAAAATCACTTTCATGGAAAGGGGTTGCCAAGCTTCCAAAAAACTACAAGTTGCCTGAAATCTCAGCCAACATTTTTTCACCAAATCTTGATGATTCTTTCAGGTAATGATCAGTACACCAAAACCACTTGGCTCACCAAATTTCGTTCTTCTAGGTTAAACGGTTCGTTTGCAGTAACCGTTTTCATTTTTAGGTTTCACTCTGTTTTCTCCTATAGGGATACATGTATTTGGAACTCTAAATCAAACACGGTTTGTGCTAGCTCTTTGAAACTTGACACAATAAAGCAGTCTCAAGTTCTATCTCTATGGTTTGTTTGCTGTTGATGTAGCCCTAAGCAGAGAGTGGCGAAAATCACTTTCATGGAAAGGGGTTGCCAAGCTTCCAAAAAACTACGAGTTGCCTGAAATCTCAGCCAACATTTTTTCACCCAATCTTGATGAATCTTTCAGGTAATGATCAGTACACCAAAACCACTTGGCTCTCCAAATTTCGTTCTTCTAGGTTAAACCGTTGGTCTGCAGTAACCGTTTTCATTTTTAGGTTTCACTCTGTTTTCTCCTATAGGGATACATGTATTTGGAACTCTAAATCAAACACGGTTTGTGCTAGCTCTTTGAAACTTGACACAATAAAGCAGTCTCAAGTTCTATCTCTATGGTTTGTTTGCTGTTGATGTAGCCCTAAGCAGAGACTGGCGAAAATCACTTTCATGGAAAGGGGTTGCCAAGCTTCCAAAAAACTACGAGTTGCCTGAAATCTCAGCCAACATTTTTTCACCCAATCTTGATGATTCTTTCAGGTAATGATCAGTACACCAAAACCACTTGGCTCACCGAATTTCGTTCTTCTAGGTTAAAACGTTCGTTTGCAGTAACCGTTTTCATTTTTAGGTTTCACTCTGTTTTCTCCTATAGGGATACATGTATTTGGAACTCTAAATCAAACACGGTTTGTGCTAGCACTTTGATACTTGACACAATAAAGCAGTTTCAAGTTCTTTCTCTATGGTTTGTTTGCTGTTGATGTAGCCCTAAACAAAGACTGGTGAAAATCACTTTCATGGAAAGGGGTTGCCAAGCTTCCAAAAAACTACAAGTTGCCTGAAATCTCAGCCAACATTTTTTCACCCAATCTTGATGATTCTTTCAGGTAATGATCAGTACACCAAAACCACTTGGCTCTCCAAATTTCGTTCTTCTAGGTTAAACCGTTGGTCTGCAGTAACAGTTTTCATTTTTAGGTTTCACTCTGTTTTCTCCTATAGGGATACATGTATTTGGAACTCTAAATCAAACACGGTTTGTGCTAGCTTTTGAAACTTGACACAATAAAGCAGTCTCAAGTTCTATCTCTATGGTTTGTTTGCTGTTGATGTAGCCCTAAGCAGAGAGTGGCGAAAATCACTTACATGGAAAGGGGTTGCCAAGCTTCCAAAAAACTACGAGTTGCCTGAAATCTCAGCCAACATTTTTTCACCCAATCTTGATGAATCTTTCAGGTAATGATCAGTACACCAAAACCACTTGGCTCACCAAATTTCGTTCTTCTAGGTTAAACCATTCTTATGTAGTAACCGTTTTCATTTTTAGGTTTCACTCTGTTTTCTCCTATAGGGATACATGTATTTGGAACTCTAAATCAAACACGGTTTGTGCTAGCTCTTTGATACTTGACACAATAAAGCAGTTTCAAGTTCTATCTCTATGGTGTGTTTGCTGTTGATGTAGCCCTAAGCAGAGACTGGTGAAAATCACTTTCATGGAAAGGGGTTGCCAAGCTTCCAAAAAACTACAAGTGGCCTGAAATCTCAGCCAACATTTTTTCACCAAATCTTGATGATTCTTTCAGGTAATGATCAGTACACCAAAACCACTTGGCTCACCAAATTTCGTTCTTCTAGCTTAAACGGTTCGTTTGCAGTAACCGTTTTCATTTTTAGGTTTCACTCTGTTTTCTCCTATAGGGATACATGTATTTGGAACTCTAAATCAAACACGGTTTGTGCTAGCTCTTTGAAACTTGACACAATAAAGCAGTCTCAAGTTCTATCTCTATGGTTTGTTTGCTGTTGATGTAGCCCTAAGCAGAGAGTGGCGAAAATCACTTTCATGGAAAGGGGTTGCCAAGCTTCCAAAAAACTACGAGTTGCCTGAAATCTCAGCCAACATTTTTTCACCCAATCTTGATGAATCTTTCAGGTAATGATCAGTACACCAAAACCACTTGGCTCTCCAAATTTCGTTCTTCTAGGTTAAACCGTTGGTCTGCAGTAACCGTTTTCATTTTTAGGTTTCACTCTGTTTTCTCCTATAGGGATACATGTATTTGGAACTCTAAATCAAACACGGTTTGTGCTAGCTCTTTGAAACTTGACACAATAAAGCAGTCTCAAGTTCTATCTCTATGGTTTGTTTGCTGTTGATGTAGCCCTAAGCAGAGAGTGGCGAAAATGACTTTCATGGAAAGGGGTTGCCAAGCTTCCAAAAAACTACGAGTTGCCTGAAATCTCAGCCAACATTTTTTCACCCAATGTTGATGATTCTTTCAGGTAATGATCAGTACACCAAAACCACTTGGCTCTCCAAATTTCGTTCTTCTCGGTTAAACCGTTGGTTTGGAGTAACCGTTTTCATTTTTAGGTTTCACTCTGTTTTCTCCTAAAGGGATACGTGTATTTAGAACTCTAAATCAAACACGGTTTGTGCTAGCTCTTTGAAACTTGACACAATAAAGCAGTCTCAAGTTCTATCTCTATGGATTGTTTGCTGTTGATGTAGCCCTAAGCAGAGAGTGGCGAAAATCACTTTCATGGAAAGGGGTTGCCAAGCTTCCAAAAAACTACAAGTTGCCTGAAATCTCAGCCAACATTTTTTCACCCAAACTTGATGATTCTTTCAGGTAATGATCAGTACACCAAAACCACTTGGCTCACCAAATTTCGTTCTTCTAGGTTACAACGTTCGTTTGCAGTAACCGTTTTCATTTTTAGGTTTCACTCTGTTTTCTCCTATGGGGATACATGTATTTGGAACTCTAAATCAAACACGGTTTGTGCTAGCTTTTTGAAACTTGACACAATAAAGCAGTTTCAAGATCTATCTCTGTGGTTTGTTTGCTGTTGATGTAGCCCTAAGAAGAGACTGGCGAAAATCACTTTCATGGAAAGTTGTTGCCAAGCTTCCAAAAAACTACGAGTTTCCTGAAATCTCAGCCAACATTTTTTCACCCAATCTTGATGATTCTTTCAGGTAATGATCAGTACACCAAAACCACTTGGCTCACCAAATTTCGTTCTTCTAGGTTAAACCATTCTTATGTAGTAACCGTTTTCATTTTTAGGTTTCACTCTGTTTTCTCCTATAGGGATACATGTATTTGGAACTCTAAATCAAACACGGTTTGTGCTAGCTCTTTGATACTTGACACAATAAAGCAGTTTCAAGTTCTATCTCTATGGTGTGTTTGCTGTTGATGTAGCCCTAAGCAGAGACTGGTGAAAATCACTTTCATGGAAAGGGGTTGCCAAGCTTCCAAAAAACTACAAGTTGCCTGAAATCTCAGCCAACATTTTTTCACCAAATCTTGATGATTCTTTCAGGTAATGATCAGTACACCAAAACCACTTGGCTCACCAAATTTCGTTCTTCTAGCTTAAACGGTTCGTTTGCAGTAACCGTTTTCATTTTTAGGTTTCACTCTGTTTTCTCCTATAGGGATACATGTATTTGGAACTCTAAATCAAACACGGTTTGTGCTAGCTCTTTGAAACTTGACACAATAAAGCAGTCTCAAGTTCTATCTCTATGGTTTGTTTGCTGTTGATGTAGCCCTAAGCAGAGAGTGGCGAAAATCACTTTCATGGAAAGGGGTTGCCAAGCTTCCAAAAAACTACGAGTTGCCTGAAATCTCAGCCAACATTTTTTCACCCAATCTTGATGAATCTTTCAGGTAATGATCAGTACACGAAAACCACTTGGCTCTCCAAATTTCGTTCTTCTAGGTTAAACCGTTGGTCTGCAGTAACCGTTTTAATTTTTAGGTTTCACTCTGTTTTCTCTTATAGGGATACATGTATTTGGAACTCTAAATCAAACACGGTTTGTGCTAGCTCTTTGATACTTGACACAATAAAGCAGTCTCAAGTTCTATCTCTATGGTTTGTTTGCTGTTGATGTAGCCCTAAGCAGAGAGTGGCGAAAATCACTTTCATGGAAAGGGGTTGCCAAGCTTCCAAAAAACTACGAGTTGCCTGAAATCTCAGCCAACATTTTTTCACCCAATGTTGATGATTCTTTCAGGTAATGATCAGTACACTAAAACCACTTGGCTCACCAAATTTCGTTCTTCTAGGTTAAAACGTTCGTTTGCAGTAACCGTTTTCATTTTTAGGTTTCACTCTGTTTTCTCCTATAGGGATACATGTATTTGGAACTCTAAATCAAACACGGTTTGTGCTAGCTCTTTGATACTTGACACAATAAAGCAGTTTCAAGTTCTTTCTCTATGGTTTGTTTGCTGTTGATGTAGCCCTAAACAAAGACTGGTGAAAATCACTTTCATGGAAAGGGGTTGCCAAGCTTCCAAAAAACTAAAAGTTGCCTGAAATCTCAGGCAACATTTTTTCACCCAATCTTGATGATTCTTTCAGGTAATGATCAGTACACCAAAACCACTTGGCTCTCCAAATTTCGTTCTTCTAGGTTAAACCGTTGGTCTGCAGTAACCGTTTTCATTTTTAGGTTTCACTCTGTTTTCTCCTATAGGGATACATGTATTTGGAACTCTAAATCAAACACGGTTTGTGCTAGCTCTTTGAAACTTGACACAATAAAGCAGTCTCAAGTTCTATCTCTATGGATTGTTTGCTGTTGATGTAGCCCTAAGCAGAGAGTGGCGAAAATCACTTTCATGGAAAGGGGTTGCCAAGCTTCCAAAAAACTACAAGTTGCCTGAAATCTCAGCCAACATTTTGTCACCCAAACTTGATGATTCTTTCAGGTAATGATCAGTACACCAAAACCACTTGGCTCACCAAATTTCGTTCTTCTAGGTTAAACCGTTCGTTGGCAGTAACCGTTTTCATTTTTAGGTTTTACTCTGTTTTCTCCTATAGGGATACATGTATTTGGAACTCTAAATCAAACACGGTTTGTGCTAGCTTTTTGAAACTTGACACAATAAAGCAGTTTCAAGTTCTCTCTCTGTGGTTTGTTTGCTGTTGATGTAGCCCTAAGAAGAGACTGGCGAAAATCACTTTCATGGAAAGTTGTTGCCAAGCTTCCAAAAAACTACGAGTTTCCTGAAATCTCAGCCAACATTTTTTCACCCAATCTTGATGATTCTTTCAGGTAATGATCAGTACACCAAAACCACTTGGCTCACCAAATTTCGTTCTTCTAGGTTAAACCATTCTTATGTAGTAACCGTTTTCATTTTTAGGTTTCACTCTGTTTTCTCCTATAGGGATACATGTATTTGGAACTCTAAATCAAACACGGTTTGTGCTAGCTCTTTGATACTTGACACAATAAAGCAGTTTCAAGTTCTATCTCTATGGTTTGTTTGCTGTTGATGTAGCCCTAAGCAGAGACTGGTGAAAATCACTTTCATGGAAAGGGGTTGCCAAGCTTCCAAAAAACTACAAGTTGCCTGAAATCTCAGCCAACATTTTTTCACCAAATCTTGATGATTCTTTCAGGTAATGATCAGTACACCAAAACCACTTGGCTCACCAAATTTCGTTCTTCTAGGTTAAACGGTTCGTTTGCAGTAACCGTTTTCATTTTTAGGTTTCACTCTGTTTTCTCCTATAGGGATACATGTATTTGGAACTCTAAATCAAACACGGTTTGTGCTAGCTCTTTGAAACTTGACACAATAAAGCAGTCTCAAGTTCTATCTCTATGGTTTGTTTGCTGTTGATGTAGCCCTAAGCAGAGAGTGGCGAAAATCACTTTCATGGAAAGGGGTTGCCAAGCTTCCAAAAAACTACGAGTTGCCTGAAATCTCAGCCAACATTTTTTCACCCAATCTTGATGAATCTTTCAGGTAATGATCAGTACACCAAAACCACTTGGCTCTCCAAATTTCGTTCTTCTAGGTTAAACCGTTGGTCTGCAGTAACCGTTTTCATTTTTAGGTTTCACTCTGTTTTCTCCTATAGGGATACATGTATTTGGAACTCTAAATCAAACACGGTTTGTGCTAGCTCTTTGAAACTTGACACAATAAAGCAGTCTCAAGTTCTATCTCTATGGTTTGTTTGCTGTTGATGTAGCCCTAAGCAGAGACTGGCGAAAATCACTTTCATGGAAAGGGGTTGCCAAGCTTCCAAAAAACTACGAGTTGCCTGAAATCTCAGCCAACATTTTTTCACCCAATCTTGATGATTCTTTCAGGTAATGATCAGTACACCAAAACCACTTGGCTCACCGAATTTCGTTCTTCTAGGTTAAAACGTTCGTTTGCAGTAACCGTTTTCATTTTTAGGTTTCACTCTGTTTTCTCCAATAGGGATACATGTATTTGGAACTCTAAATCAAACACGGTTTGTGCTAGCTCTTTGATACTTGACACAATAAGGCAGTTTCATGTTCTTTCTCTATGGTTTGTTTGCTGTTGATGTAGCCCTAAACAAAGACTGGTGAAAATCACTTTCATGGAAAGGGGTTGCCAAGCTTCCAAAAAACTACAAGTTGCCTGAAATCTCAGCCAACATTTTTTCACCCAATCTTGATGATTCTTTCAGGTAATGATCAGTACACCAAAACCACTTGGCTCTCCAAATTTCGTTCTTCTAGGTTAAACCGTTGGTCTGCAGTAACAGTTTTCATTTTTAGGTTTCACTCTGTTTTCTCCTATAGGGATACATGTATTTGGAACTCTAAATCAAACACGGTTTGTGCTAGCTTTTGAAACTTGACACAATAAAGCAGTCTCAAGTTCTATCTCTATGGTTTGTTTGCTGTTGATGTAGCCCTAAGCAGAGAGTGGCGAAAATCACTTACATGGAAAGGGGTTGCCAAGCTTCCAAAAAACTACGAGTTGCCTGAAATCTCAGCCAACATTTTTTCACCCAATCTTGATGAATCTTTCAGGTAATGATCAGTACACCAAAACCACTTGGCTCACCAAATTTCGTTCTTCTAGGTTAAACCATTCTTATGTAGTAACCGTTTTCATTTTTAGGTTTCACTCTGTTTTCTCCTATAGGGATACATGTATTTGGAACTCTAAATCAAACACGGTTTGTGCTAGCTCTTTGATACTTGACACAATAAAGCAGTTTCAAGTTCTATCTCTATGGTGTGTTTGCTGTTGATGTAGCCCTAAGCAGAGACTGGTGAAAATCACTTTCATGGAAAGGGGTTGCCAAGCTTCCAAAAAACTACAAGTTGCCTGAAATCTCAGCCAACATTTTTTCACCAAATCTTGATGATTCTTTCAGGTAATGATCAGTACACCAAAACCACTTGGCTCACCAAATTTCGTTCTTCTAGCTTAAACGGTTCGTTTGCAGTAACCGTTTTCATTTTTAGGTTTCACTCTGTTTTCTCCTATAGGGATACATGTATTTGGAACTCTAAATCAAACACGGTTTGTGCTAGCTCTTTGAAACTTGACACAATAAAGCAGTCTCAAGTTCTATCTCTATGGTTTGTTTGCTGTTGATGTAGCCCTAAGCAGAGAGTGGCGAAA
The DNA here is from genome assembly GCF_052094955.1 of Ictidomys tridecemlineatus. Lineage (NCBI taxonomy): Eukaryota > Metazoa > Chordata > Mammalia > Rodentia > Sciuridae > Ictidomys > Ictidomys tridecemlineatus. Next base: position 38,637 of record NW_027523274.1, read on the forward strand.
ATCACTTTCATGGAAAGGGGTTGCCAAGCTTCCAAAAAACTACGAGTTGCCTGAAATCTCAGCCAACATTTTTTCACCCAATCTTGATGAATCTTTCAGGTAATGATCAGTACACCAAAACCACTTGGCTCTCCAAATTTCGTTCTTCTAGGTTAAACCGTTGGTCTGCAGCAACCGTTTTCATTTTTAGGTTTCACTCTGTTTTCTCCTATAGGGATACATGTATTTGGAACTCTAAATCAAACACGGTTTGTGCTAGCTCTTTGAAACTTGACACAATAAAGCAGTCTCAAGTTCTATCTCTATGGTTTGTTTGCTGTTGATGTAGCCCTAAGCAGAGAGTGGCGAAAATCACTTTCATGGAAAGGGGTTGCCAAGCTTCCAAAAAACTACGAGTTGCCTGAAATCTCAGCCAACATTTTTTCACCCAATGTTGATGATTCTTTCAGGTAATGATCAGTACACCAAAACCACTTGGTTCACCAAATTTCGTTCTTCTAGGTTAAAACGTTCGTTTGCAGTAACCGTTTTCATTTTTAGGTTTCACTCTGTTTTCTCCTATAGGGATACATGTATTTGGAACTCTAAATCAAACACGGTTTGTGCTAGCTCTTTGATACTTGACACAATAAAGCAGTTTCAAGTTCTTTCTCTATGGTTTGTTTGCTGTTGATGTAGCCCTAAACAAAGACTGGTGAAAATCACTTTCATGGAAAGGGGTTGCCAAGCTTCCAAAAAACTACAAGTTGCCTGAAATCTCAGCCAACATTTTTTCACCCAATCTTGATGATTCTTTCAGGTAATGATCAGTACACCAAAACCACTTGGCTCTCCAAATTTCGTTCTTCTAGGTTAAACCGTTGGTCTGCAGTAACCGTTTTCATTTTTAGGTTTCACTCTGTTTTCTCCTATAGGGATACATGTATTTGGAACTCTAAATCAAACACGGTTTGTGCTAGCTCTTTGAAACTTGACACAATAAAGCAGTCTCAAGTTCTATCTCTATGGATTGTTTGCTGTTGATGTAGCCCTAAGCAGAGAGTGGCGAAAATCACTTTCATGGAAAGGGGTTGCCAAGCTTCCAAAAAACTACAAGTTGCCTGAAATCTCAGCCAACATTTTTTCACCCAAACTTGATGATTCTTTCAGGTAATGATCAGTACACCAAAACCACTTGGCTCACCAAATTTCGTTCTTCTAGGTTAAACAGTTCGTTGGCAGTAACCGTTTTCATTTTTAGGTTTTACTCTGTTTTCTCCTATAGGGATACATGTATTTGGAACTCTAAATCAAACACGGTTTGTGCTAGCTTTTTGAAACTTGACACAATAAAGCAGTTTCAAGTTCTCTCTCTGTGGTTTGTTTGCTGTTGATGTAGCCCTAAGAAGAGACTGGCGAAAATCACTTTCATGGAAAGTTGTTGCCAAGCTTCCAAAAAACTACGAGTTTCCTGAAATCTCAGCCAACATTTTTTCACCCAATCTTGATGATTCTTTCAGGTAATGATCAGTACACCAAAACCACTTGGCTCACCAAATTTCGTTCTTCTAGGTTAAACCATTCTTATGTAGTAACCGTTTTCATTTTTAGGTTTCACTCTGTTTTCTCCTATAGGGATACATGTATTTGGAACTCTAAATCAAACACGGTTTGTGCTAGCTCTTTGATACTTGACACAATAAAGCAGTTTCAAGTTCTATCTCTATGGTTTGTTTGCTGTTGATGTAGCCCTAAGCAGAGACTGGTGAAAATCACTTTCATGAAAAGGGGTTGCCAAGCTTCCAAAAAACTACAAGTTGCCTGAAATCTCAGCCAACATTTTTTCACCAAATCTTGATGATTCTTTCAGGTAATGATCAGTACACCAAAACCACTTGGCTCACCAAATTTCGTTCTTCTAGCTTAAACGGTTCGTTTGCAGTAACCGTTTTCATTTTTAGGTTTCACTCTGTTTTCTCCTATAGGGATACATGTATTTGGAACTCTAAATCAAACACGGTTTGTGCTAGCTCTTTGAAACTTGACACAATAAAGCAGTCTCAAGTTCTATCTCTATGGTTTGTTTGCTGTTGATGTAGCCCTAAGCAGAGAGTGGCGAAAATCACTTTCATGGAAAGGGGTTGCCAAGCTTCCAAAAAACTACGAGTTGCCTGAAATCTCAGCCAACATTTTTTCACCCAATCTTGATGAACCTTTCAGGTAATGATCAGTATACCAAAACCACTTGGCTCTCCAAATTTCGTTCTTCTAGGTTAAACCGTTGGTCTGCAGTAACCGTTTTCATTTTTAGGTTTCACTCTGTTTTCTCCTATAGGGATACATGTATTTGGAACTCTAAATCAAACACGGTTTGTGCTAGCTCTTTGAAACTTGACACAATAAAGCAGTCTCAAGTTCTATCTCTATGGTTTGTTTGCTGTTGATGTAGCCCTAAGCAGAGACTGGCGAAAATCACTTTCATGGAAAGGGGTTGCCAAGCTTCCAAAAAACTACGAGTTGCCTGAAATCTCAGCCAACATTTTTTCACCCAATCTTGATGATTCTTTCAGGTAATGATCAGTACACCAAAACCACTTGGCTCACCGAATTTCGTTCTTCTAGGTTAAAACGTTCGTTTGCAGTAACCGTTTTCATTTTTAGGTTTCACTCTGTTTTCTCCTATAGGGATACATGTATTTGGAACTCTAAATCAAACACGGTTTGTGCTAGCTCTTTGATACTTGACACAATAAAGCAGTTTCAAGTTCTTTCTCTATGGTTTGTTTGCTGTTGATGTAGCCCTAAACAAAGACTGGTGAAAATGACTTTCATGGAAAGGGGTTGCCAAGCTTCCAAAAAACTACAAGTTGCCTGAAATCTCAGCCAACATTTTTTCACCCAATCTTGATGATTCTTTCAGGTAATGATCAGTACACCAAAACCACTTGGCTCTCCAAATTTCGTTCTTCTAGGTTAAACCGTTGGTCTGCAGTAACAGTTTTCATTTTTAGGTTCACTCTGTTTTCTCCTATAGGGATACATGTATTTGGAACTCTAAATCAAACACGGTTTGTGCTAGCTTTTGAAACTTGACACAATAAAGCAGTCTCAAGTTCTATCTCTATGGTTTGTTTGCTGTTGATGTAGCCCTAAGCAGAGAGTGGCGAAAATCACTTACATGGAAAGGGGTTGCCAAGCTTCCAAAAAACTACGAGTTGCCTGAAATCTCAGCCAACATTTTTTCACCCAATCTTGATGAATCTTTCAGGTAATGATCAGTACACCAAAACCACTTGGCTCACCAAATTTCGTTCTTCTAGGTTAAAACGTTCGTTTGCAGTAACCGTTTTCAATTTTAGGTTTCACTCTGTTTTCTCCTTTAGGGATACATGTATTTGGAACACTAAATCAAACACGGTTTGTGCTAGCACTTTGAAACTTGACACAATAAAGCAGTTTCAAGTTCTATCTCTATGGTTTGTTTTCTGTTGATGTAGCCCTAAGCAGAGACAGGTGAAAATCACTTTCATGAAAAGGGGTTGCCAAGCTTCCAAAAAACTCTGAGTTGCCTGAAATCTCAGCCAACATTTTTTCACCCAATCTTGATGATTCTTTCAGGTAATGATCAGTACACCAAAACCACTTGGCTCTCCAAATTTCGTTCTTCTAGGTTAAACCGTTCTTTTGTAGTAACCGTTTTCATTTTTAGGTTTCACTCTGTTTTCTCCTATAGGGATACATGTATTTGGAACTCTAAATCAAACACGGTTTGTGCTAGCTCTTTGATACTTGACACAATAAAGCAGTTTCAAGTTCTATCTCTATGGTTTGTTTGCTGTTGATGTGGCCCTAAGCAGAGACTGGTGAAAATCACTTTCATGGAAAATGGTTGCCAAGCTTCCAAAAAACTACAAGTTGCCTGAAATCTCAGCCAACATTTTTTCACCAAATCTTGATGATTCTTTCAGGTAATGATCAGTACACCAAAACCACTTGGCTCACCAAATTTCGTTCTTCTAGGTTAAACCGTTCGTTTGCAGTAACCGTTTTCATTTTTAGGTTTCACTCTGTTTTCTCCTATAGGGATACATGTATTTGGAACTCTAAATCAAACACGGTTTGTGCTAGCTCTTTGATACTTGACACAATAAAGCAGTTTCAAGTTCTTTCTCTATGGTTTGTTTGCTGTTGATGTAGCCCTAAACAAAGACTGGTGAAAATGACTTTCATGGAAAGGGGTTGCCAAGCTTCCAAAAAACTACAAGTTGCCTGAAATCTCAGCCAACATTTTTTCACCCAATCTTGATGAATCTTTCAGGTAATGATCACTACACCAAAACCACTTGGCTCACCAAATTTCGTTCTTCTAGGTTAAAACGTTCGTTTGCAGTAACCGTTTTCAATTTTAGATTTCACTCTGTTTTCTCCTATAGGGACACATGTATTTGGAACTCTAAATCAAACACGGTTTGTGCTAGCACTTTGAAACTTGACACAATAAAGCAGTTTCAAGTTCTATCTCTATGGTTTGTTTGCTGTTGATGTAGCCCTAAGCAGAGACTGGTGAAAATCACTTTCATGAAAAGGGGTTGCCAAGCTTCCAAAAAACTACGAGTTGCCTGAAATCTCAGCCAACATTTTTTCACCCAATCTTTATGATTCTTTCAGGTAATGATCAGTACACCAAAACCACTTGTCTCTCCTAATTTCGTTCTTCTAGGTTAAACCGTTGGTCTGCAGTAACCGTTTTCATTTTTAGGTTTCACTCTGTTTTCTCATATAGGGATACATGTATTTGGAACTCTAAATCAAACACGGTTTGTGCTAGCTCTTTGAAACTTGACACAATAAAGCAGTCTCAAGTTCTATCTCTATGGTTTGTTTGCTGTTGATGTAGCCCTAAGCAGAGAGTGGCGAAAATCACTTTCATGGAAAGGGGTTGCCAAACTTCCAAAAAACTACGAGTTGCCTGAAATCTCAGCCAACATTTTTTCACCCAATCTTGATGATTCTTTCAGGTAATGATCAGTACACCAAAACCACTTGGCTCACCAAATTTCGTTTTTCTAGGTTAAAACGTTCGTTTGCAGTAACCGTTTTCATTTTTAGGTTTCACTCTGTTTTCTCCTATAGGGATACATGTATTTGGAACTCTAAATCAAACACGGTTTGTGCTAGCTCTTTGAAACTTGACACAATAAACCAGTCTCAAGTTCTATCTCTATGGTTTGTTTGCTGTTGATATAGCCCTAAGCAGAGAGTGGCGAAATCACTTTCATGGAAAGGGGTTGCCAAGCTTCCAAAAAACTATGAGTTGCCTGAAATCTCAGCCAACATTTTTTCACCCAATGTTGATGATTCTTTCAGGTAATGATCAGTACAAGAAAACCACTTGGCTCACCAAATTTCGTTCTTCTAGGTTAAAACGTTCGTTTGCAGTAACCGTTTTTATTTTTAGGTTTCACTCTGTTTTCTCCTATAGGGATACATGTATTTGGAACTCTAAATCAAACACGGTTTGTGCTAGCTTTTTGAAACTTTACACAATAAAGCAGTTTCAACTTCTGTCTCTATGGTTTGTTTGCTGTTGATGTAGCCCTAAGCAGAGACTGGCGAAAATCACTTTCATGGAAAGGGGTTGCCAAGCTTCCAAAAAATTATGAGTTGCCTGAAATCTCAGCCAACATTTTTTCACCCAATCTTGATGATTCTTTCAGGTAATGATCAGTACACCAAAACCACTTGGCTCTCTAAATTTCAGTCTTCTAGGATAAACCGTTCGTTTGCAGTAACCGTTTTCATTTTTAGGTTTCACTCTGTTTTCTCCTATAGGGATACATGTATTTGGAACTCTAAATCAAACACGGTTTGTGCTAGCTCTTTGATACTTGACACAATAAAGCAGTTTCAAGTTCTATCTCTATGGTTTGTTTGCTGTTGATGTAGCCCTAAGGAGAGACTGGTGAAAATCACTTTCATGGAAAGGGGTTGCCAAGCTTCCAAAAAACTACGAGTTGCCTGAAATCTCAGCCAACATTTTTTCACCAAATCTTGATGATTCTTTCAGGTAATGATCAGTACACCAAAACCACTTGGCTCACCAAATTTCGTTCTTCTAGGTTAAATGGTTCGTTTGCAGTAACCGTTTTCATTTTTAGGTTTCACTCTGTTTTCTCCTATAGGGATACATGTATTTGGAACTCTAAATCAAACACGGTTTGTGCCAGCTCTTTGAAACTTGACACAATAAAGCAGTCTCAAGTTCTATCTCTATGGTTTGTTTGCTGTTGATGTAGCCCTAAGCAGAGAGTGGCGAAAATCACTTTCATGGAAAGGGGTTGCCAAGCTTCCAAAAAACTACGAGTTTCCTGAAATCTCAGCCAACATTTTTTCACCCAATCTTGATGATTCTTTCAGGTAATGATCAGTACACCAAAACCACTTGGCTCTCCAAATTTCGTTCTTCTAGGTTAAACCGTTGGTCTGCAGTAACCGTTTTCATTTTTAAATTTCACTCTGTTTTCTCCTATAGGGATACATGTATTTGGAACTCTAAATCAAACACGGTTTGTGCTAGCTCTTTGAAACTTGACACAATAAAGCAGTCTCAAGTTCTATCTCTATGGTTTGTTTGCTGTTGATGTAGCCCTAAGCAGAGAGTGGCGAAAATCACTTTCATGGAAAGGGGTTGCCAAACTTCCAAAAAACTACGAGTTGCCTGAAATCTCAGCCAACATTTTTTCACCCAATGTTGATGATTCTTTCAGGTAATGATCAGTACACCAAAACCACTTGGCTCACCAAATTTCGTTTTTCTAGGTTAAAACGTTCGTTTGCAGTAACCGTTTTCATTTTTAGGTTTCACTCTGTTTTCTCCTATAGGGATACATGTATTTGGAACTCTAAATCAAACACGGTTTGTGCTAGCTCTTTGAAACTTGACACAATAAACCAGTCTCAAGTTCTATCTCTATGGTTTGTTTGCTGTTGATATAGCCCTAAGCAGAGAGTGGCGAAATCACTTTCATGGAAAGGGGTTGCCAAGCTTCCAAAAAACTATGAGTTGCCTGAAATCTCAGCCAACATTTTTTCACCCAATGTTGATGATTCTTTCAGGTAATGATCAGTACAAGAAAACCACTTGGCTCACCAAATTTCGTTCTTCTAGGTTAAAACGTTCGTTTGCAGTAACCGTTTTTATTTTTAGGTTTCACTCTGTTTTCTCCTATAGGGATACATGTATTTGGAACTCTAAATCAAACACGGTTTGTGCTAGCTTTTTGAAACTTTACACAATAAAGCAGTTTCAACTTCTGTCTCTATGGTTTGTTTGCTGTTGATGTAGCCCTAAGCAGAGACTGGCGAAAATCACTTTCATGGAAAGGGGTTGCCAAGCTTCCAAAAAACTATGAGTTGCCTGAAATCTCAGCCAACATTTTTTCACCCAATCTTGATGATTCTTTCAGGTAATGATCAGTACACCAAAACCACTTGGCTCTCTAAATTTCAGTCTTCTAGGTTAAACCGTTCGTTTGCAGTAACCGTTTTCATTTTTAGGTTTCACTCTGTTTTCTCCTATAGGGATACATGTATTTGGAACTCTAAATCAAACACGGTTTGTGCTAGCTCTTTGATACTTGACACAATAAAGCAGTTTCAAGTTCTATCTCTATGGTTTGTTTGCTGTTGATGTAGCCCTAAGCAGAGACTGGTGAAAATCACTTTCATGGAAAGGGGTTGCCAAGCTTCCAAAAAACTACAAGTTGCCTGAAATCTCAGCCAACATTTTTTCACCAAATCTTGATGATTCTTTCAGGTAATGATCAGTACACCAAAACCACTTGGCTCACCAAATTTCGTTCTTCTAGGTTAAATGGTTCGTTTGCAGTAACCGTTTTCATTTTTAGGTTTCACTCTGTTTTCTCCTATAGGGATACATGTATTTGGAACTCTAAATCAAACACGGTTTGTGCCAGCTCTTTGAAACTTGACACAATAAAGCAGTCTCAAGTTCTATCTCTATGGTTTGTTTGCTGTTGATGTAGCCCTAAGCAGAGAGTGGCGAAAATCACTTTCATGGAAAGGGGTTGCCAAGCTTCCAAAAAACTACGAGTTTCCTGAAATCTCACCCAACATTTTTTCACCCAATCTTGATGATTCTTTCAGGTAATGATCAGTACACCAAAACCACTTGGCTCTCCAAATTTCGTTCTTCTAGGTTAAACCGTTGGTCTGCAGTAACCGTTTTCATTTTTAAATTTCACTCTGTTTTCTCCTATAGGGATACATGTATTTGGAACTCTAAATCAAACACGGTTTGTGCTAGCTCTTTGAAACTTGACACAATAAAGCAGTCTCAAGTTCTATCTCTATGGTTTGTTTGCTGTTGATGTAGCCCTAAGCAGAGAGTGGCGAAAATCACTTTCATGGAAAGGGGTTGCCAAGTTTCCAAAAAACTACGAGTTGCCTGAAATCTCAGCCAACATTTTTTCATCCAATGTTGATGATTCTTTCAGGTAATGATCAGTACACCAAAACCACTTGGCTCACCAAATTTCGTTCTTCTAGGTTAAAACGTTCGTTTGCAGTAACCGTTTTCATTTTTAGGTTTCACTCTGTTTTCTCCTATAGGGATACATGTATTTGGAACTCTAAATCAAACACGGTTTGTGCTAGCTCTTTGATACTTGACACAATAAAGCAATTTCAAGTTCTATCTCTATGGTTTGTTTGCTGTTGATGTAGCCCTAAACAAAGACTGGTGAAAATCACTTTCATGGAAAGGGGTTGCCAAGCTTCCAAAAAACTACAAGTTGCCTGAAATCTCAGCCAACATTTTTTCACCCAATCTTGATGAATCTTTCAGGTAATGATCAGTACACCAAAACCACTTGGCTCACCCAATTTCGTTCTTCTAGTTTAAAACTTTCGTTTGCAGTAACCGTTTTCATTTTTAGGTTTCACTCTGTTTTCTCCTATAGGGATACATGTATTTGGAACTCTAAATCAAACACGGTTTGTGCTAGCTCTTTGATACTTGACACAATAAAGCAGTTTCAAGTTCTCTCTCTATGGTTTGTTTGCTGTTGATGTAGCCCTAAGCAGAGACTGGTGAAAATCACTTTCATGGAAAGGGGTTGCCAAGCTTCCAAAAAACTACAAGTTGCCTGAAATCTCAGCCAACATTTTTTCACCAAATCTTGATGATTCTTTCAGGTAATGATCAGTACACCAAAACCACTTGGCTCACCAAATTTCGTTCTTCTAGGTTAAATGGTTCGTTTGCAGTAACCGTTTTCATTTTTAGGTTTCACTCTGTTTTCTCCTATAGGGATACATGTATTTGGAACTCTAAATCAAACACGGTTTGTGCCAGCTCTTTGAAACTTTACACAATAAAGCAGTCTCAAGTTCTATCTCTATGGTTTGTTTGCTGTTGATGTAGCCCTAAGCAGAGAGTGGCGAAAATCACTTTCATGGAAAGGGGTTGCCAAGCTTCCAAAAAACTACGAGTTTCCTGAAATCTCAGCCAACATTTTTTCACCCAATCTTGATGAATCTTTCAGGTAATGATCAGTACACCAAAACCACTTGGCTCTCCAAATTTCGTTCTTCTAGGTTAAACCGTTGGTCTGCAGTAACCGTTTTCATTTTTAGGTTTCACTCTGTTTTCTCCTATAGGGATACATGTATTTGGAACTCTAAATCAAGCACGGTTTGTGCTAGCTCTTTGAAACTTGACACAATAAAGCAGTCTCAAGTTCTCTCTCTATGGTTTGTTTGCTGTTGATGTAGCCCTAAGCAGAGAGTGGCGAAAATCACTTTCATGGAAAGGGGTTGCCAAGTTTCCAAAAAACTACGAGTTGCCTGAAATCTCAGCCAACATTTTTTCACCCAATGTTGATGATTCTTTCAGGTAATGATCAGTACACCAAAACCACTTGGCTCACCAAATTTCGTTCTTCTAGGTTAAAACGTTCGTTTGCAGTAACCGTTTTCATTTTTAGGTCACTCTGTTTTCTCCTATAGGGATACATATATTTGGAACTCTAAATCAAACACGGTTTGTGCTAGCTCTTTGATACTTGACACAATAAAGCAATTTCAAGTTCTATCTCTATGGTTTGTTTGCTGTTGATGTAGCCCTAAACAAAGACTGGTGAAAATCACTTTCATGGAAAGGGGTTGCCAAGCTTCCAAAAAACTACAAGTTGCCTGAAATCTCAGCCAACATTTTTTCAACCAATCTTGATGATTCTTTCAGGTAATGATCAGTACACCAAAACCACTTGGCTCTCCAAATTTCGTTCTTCTAGGTTAAACCGTTGGTCTGCAGTAACCGTTTTCATTTTTAGGTTTCACTCTGTTTTCTCCTATAGGGATACATGTATTTGGAACTCTAAATCAAACACGGTTTGTGCTAGCTCTTTGAAACTTGACACAATAAAGCAGTCTAAAGTTCTATCTCTATGGTTTGTTTGCTGTTGATGTAGCCCTAAGCAGAGAGTGGCGAAAATCACTTACATGGAAAGGGGTTGCCAAGCTTCCAAAAAACTACGAGTTGCCTGAAATCTCAGCCAACATTTTTTCACCCAATCTTGATGAATCTTTCAGGTAATGATCAGTACACCAAAACCACTTGGCTCATCAAATTTCGTTCTTCTAGGTTAAAACGTTCGTTTGCAGTAACCGTTTTCATTTTTAGGTTTCACTCTGTTTTCTCCTATAGGGATACATGTATTTGGAACTCTAAATAAAACACGGTTTGTGCTAGCTCTTTGATACTTGACACAATAAAGCAGTTTCAAGTTCTATCTCTATGGTTTGTTTGCTGTTGATGTAGCCCTAAGCAGAGACTGGTGAAAATCACTTTCATGGAAAGGGGTTGCCAAGCTTCCAAAAAACTACAAGTTGCCTGAAATCTCAGCCAACATTTTTTCACCAAATCTTGATGATTCTTTCAGGTAATGATCAGTACACCAAAACCACTTGGCTCACCAAATTTCGTTCTTCTAGGTTAAATGGTTCGTTTGCAGTAACCGTTTTCATTTTTAGGTTTCACTCTGTTTTCTCCTATAGGGATACATGTATTTGGAACTCTAAATCAAACACGGTTTGTGCCAGCTCTTTGAAACTTTACACAATAAAGCAGTCTCAAGTTCTATCTCTATGGTTTGTTTGCTGTTGATGTAGCCCTAAGCAGAGACTGGTGAAAATCACTTTCATGAAAAGGGGTTGCCAAGCTTCCAAAAAACTATGAGTTGCCTAAATCTCAGCCAACATTTTTTCACCCATCTTGATGATTCTTTCAGGTAATGATCAGTACACCAAAACCACTTGGCTCTCCAAATTTCGTTCTTCTCGGTTAAACCGTTGGTTTGCAGTAAACGTTTTCATTTTTAGGTTTCACTCTGTTTTCTCCTATAGGGATACATGTATTTGGAACTCTAAATCAAACACGGTTTGTGCTAGCTCTTTGAAACTTGACACAATAAAGCAGTCTCAAGTTCTATCTCTATGGTTTGTTTGCTGTTGATGTAGCCCTAAGCAGAGAGTGGCGAAAATCACTTTCATGGAAAGGGGTTGCCAAGCTTCCAAAAAACTACGAGTTGCCTGAAATCTCAGCCAACATTTTTTCACCCAATCTTGATGAATCTTTCAGGTAATGATCAGTACACCAATACCACTTGGCTCTCCAAATTTCGTTCTTCTAGGTTAAACCGTTGGTCTGCAGTAACCGTTTACATTTTTAGGTTTCACTCTGTTTTCTCCTATAGGGATACATGTATTTGGAACTCTAAATCAAACACGGTTTGTGCTAGCTCTTTGAAACTTGACACAATAAAGCAGTCTCAAGTTCTATCTCTATGGTTTGTTTGCTGTTGATGTAGCCCTAAGCAGAGACTGGCGAAAATCACTTTCATGGAAAGGGGTTGCCAAGCTTCCAAAAAACTACGAGTTGCCTGAAATCTCAGCCAACATTTTTTCACCCAATGTTGATGATTCTTTCAGGTAATGATCAGTACACCAAAACCACTTGGCTCAACAAATTTCGTTCTTCTAGGTTAAAACGTTCGTTTGCAGTAACCGTTTTCATTTTTAGGTTTCACTCTGTTTTCTCCTATAGGGATACATGTATTTGGAACTCTAAATCAAACACGGTTTGTGCTAGCTCTTTGATACTTGACACAATAAAGCAGTTTCAAGTTCTTTCCTATGATTTGTTTGCTGTTGATGTAGCCCTAAACAAAGACTGGTGAAAATCACTTTCATGGAAAGGGGTTGCCAAGCTTCCAAAAAACTACAAGTTGCCTGAAATCTCAGCCAACATTTTTTCACCCAATCTTGATGATTCTTTCAGGTAATGATCAGTACACCAAAACCACTTGGCTCTCCAAATTTCGTTCTTCTAGGTTAAACCGTTGGTCTGCAGTAACCGTTTTCATTTTTAGGTTTCACTCTGTTTTCTCCTATAGGGATACATGTATTTGGAACTCTAAATCAAACACGGTTTGTGCTAGCTCTTTGATACTTGACACAATAAAGCAGTCTCAAGTTCTATCTCTATGGATTGTTTGCTGTTGATGTAGCCCTAAGCAGAGAGTGGCGAAAATCACTTTCATGGAAAGGGGTTGCCAAGCTTCCAAAAAACTACAAGTTGCCTGAAATCTCAGCCAACATTTTTTCACCCAAACTTGATGATTCTTTCAGGTAATGATCAGTACACCAAAACCACTTGGCTCACCAAATTTCGTTCTTCTAGGTTACAACGTTCGTTTGCAGTAACCGTTTTCATTTTTAGGTTTTACTCTGTTTTCTCCTATAGGGATACATGTATTTGGAACTCTAAATCAAACACGGTTTGTGCTAGCTTTTTGAAACTTGACACAATAAAGCAGTTTCAAGTTCTCTCTCTGTGGTTTGTTTGCTGTTGATGTAGCCCTAAGAAGAGACTGGCGAAAATCACTTTCATGGAAAGTTGTTGCCAAGCTTCCAAAAAACTACGAGTTGCCTGAAATCTCAGCCAACATTTTTTCACCCAATCTTGATGATTCTTTCAGGTAATGATCAGTACACCAAAACCACTTGGCTCACCAAATTTCGTTCTTCTAGGTTAAACCATTCTTATGTAGTAACCGTTTTCATTTTTAGGTTTCACTCTGTTTTCTCCTATAGGGATACATGTATTTGGAACTCTAAATCAAACACGGTTTGTGCTAGCTCTTTGAAACTTGACACAATAAAGCAGTCTCAAGTTCTATCTCTATGGATTGTTTGCTGTTGATGTAGCCCTAAGCAGAGAGTGGCGAAAATCACTTTCATGGAAAGGGGTTGCCAAGCTTCCAAAAAACTACAAGTTGCCTGAAATCTCAGCCAACATTTTTTCACCCAAACTTGATGATTCTTTCAGGTAATGATCAGTACACCAAAACCACTTGGCTCACCAAATTTCGTTCTTCTAGGTTAAACCGTTCGTTGGCAGTAACCGTTTTCATTTTTAGGTTTTACTCTGTTTTCTCCTATAGGGATACATGTATTTGGAACTCTAAATCAAACACGGTTTGTGCTAGCTTTTTGAAACTTGACACAATAAAGCAGTTTCAAGTTCTCTCTCTGTGGTTTGTTTGCTGTTGATGTAGCCTTAAGAAGAGACTGGCGAAAATCACTTTCATGGAAAGTTGTTGCCAAGCTTCCAAAAAACTACGAGTTTCCTGAAATCTCAGCCAACATTTTTTCACCCAATCTTGATGATTCTTTCAGGTAATGATCAGTACACCAAAACCACTTGGCTCACCAAATTTCGTTCTTCTAGGTTAAACCATTCTTATGTAGTAACCGTTTTCATTTTTAGGTTTCACTCTGTTTTCTCCTATAGGGATACATGTATTTGGAACTCTAAATCAAACACGGTTTGTGCTAGCTCTTTGATACTTGACACAATAAAGCAGTTTCAAGTTCTATCTCTATGGTTTGTTTGCTGTTGATGTAGCCCTAAGCAGAGACTGGTGAAAATCACTTTCATGGAAAGGGGTTGCCAAGCTTCCAAAAAACTACAAGTTGCCTGAAATCTCAGCCAACATTTTTTCACCAAATCTTGATGATTCTTTCAGGTAATGATCAGTACACCAAAACCACTTGGCTCACCAAATTTCGTTCTTCTAGGTTAAACGGTTCGTTTGCAGTAACCGTTTTCATTTTTAGGTTTCACTCTGTTTTCTCCTATAGGGATACATGTATTTGGAACTCTAAATCAAACACGGTTTGTGCTAGCTCTTTGAAACTTGACACAATAAAGCAGTCTCAAGTTCTATCTCTATGGTTTGTTTGCTGTTGATGTAGCCCTAAGCAGAGAGTGGCGAAAATCACTTTCATGGAAAGGGGTTGCCAAGCTTCCAAAAAACTACGAGTTGCCTGAAATCTCAGCCAACATTTTTTCACCCAATCTTGATGAATCTTTCAGGTAATGATCAGTACACCAAAACCACTTGGCTCTCCAAATTTCGTTCTTCTAGGTTAAACCGTTGGTCTGCAGTAACCGTTTTCATTTTTAGGTTTCACTCTGTTTTCTCCTATAGGGATACATGTATTTGGAACTCTAAATCAAACACGGTTTGTGCTAGCTCTTTGAAACTTGACACAATAAAGCAGTCTCAAGTTCTATCTCTATGGTTTGTTTGCTGTTGATGTAGCCCTAAGCAGAGACTGGCG